>NW_028138743.1:0-95937 GCF_964270905.1 Leucopleurus acutus | reverse complement strand
GGATTCTGTTCAAAAGGATCATCATCTTTTCCTTTCAGTGTTTCATATAGAGGCCCAGCTAGTAGACTGTAGTTAGGGATCCAGAAGCAGCAAACCCTGGCCTCCCCAGGAACCCCTAAGCTGTCTTCTAGTTTTAGAAAGGGGTAAGGCTGCAAATGGTTTCTTCCCTTTCCTGGGATGGGCTTCTCTGACCTTGTGTGAGAATGAAGCCCAGGCAGGTCACCGCAGTCTGTGATATTTGAGCTTTTTCTTGGACAACTTCTATCCTTTATTGGCTTGGTAGTTCAGAGGTCTCCTTAGTAGGGCTGGCGATCAGAATGTCGTCTGCATATTGCAGGAGGGTTTCCTTTTCCAGAGGTAGAACTTTTCGGTCGTTAGCTAAGCTTTCCCCAAAGATGGTGTGGGAATTTTTGAACCCTTGGGGCAAGACGGCCCGGAAGTATTGTTTTAGTTGTATGTTGAGTCCTGCCACTCACAAGCCAAAATTTCTTGTGACTCTGGGAC
Organism: Leucopleurus acutus; assembly: GCF_964270905.1. Lineage (NCBI taxonomy): Eukaryota > Metazoa > Chordata > Mammalia > Artiodactyla > Delphinidae > Leucopleurus > Leucopleurus acutus. The sequence continues at coordinate 95,433 of NW_028138743.1, read as the reverse complement.
TAATGGAATACAAAAGAAGGCATCATTGAAGACTAATACAGAATACCATGTCCTGGTGGTTGGTAGAATGACCAGCAGGGTGTAGGAATCAGGAGCAACTGGAGGTATATCCTCGGTGGCTTCACTGACTGTCCTGACATCCTTTACCAGGTCCCCAGCAGCCCATGGGGCTCTCGTGGTCAGGCCAATCCCAGGATATGGAGCTCTCCTGGGCAGGTACCCCACCCCCAACCCAGCCCACGGGGCTCTCATGGTCAGGCCCCTCCCAGGATACAGAGCTACCCTTGCAGGTACTGTGGCAGGGCTGGGCACACAGGAACCGTGCACATAGCCCTCATTGAAGAGCACCCCCAGCTCACCTGTCGCTCAGAGCTGACACAGAGCACCTCAGAGCAGGACTTGAACTAACAAACAGCAGCTCCGACAGGTCTGTGACCCTGGGCATCACTCTGTGTGGCCTCCCTCCACCTGGTCTTCCAGAGACTTCCACTGCACCCAGGGCACCAGGCCTCTGTCTCCAACCACCACCCACCCCTCCTCTCCCTGACTCCTGGGTTCCTCTCATTAGGAGAGGGTTTTCTTGAAGTTGTCTCCCATTCATGGGCCAGATAAAATGATTAGAAAACAAGCCAAAGCTGCAGCCCCTTGTCTATCCTGACTCTCAGGAGCCCACACCTGTTCCTTGGACCTGGCCGGTTCAGCAAGTTCCATTTTCTGCAACTGTGAGCCCCTGAGGGGTGATGATTGGCTACCTGGGCAGCCTTACCATGCCGGCCAGCCCTCCCCAGGTGTGCCTGGGTTGAGATCAATATAAATACCACTCCAGGCAGCAAAAGCCCCTGCAGCTGTGCCTGACGCCATTTTCTCTGCCCTGTCAGCAGTCTCGGGGCTGGGCTGGTGGGAGGGAGTGAGAGGCCACGGCTTTGTGGGTGGCCCAGTGTGAGTGGGGCTCTGCTGGACTTTCTGCAGCAGTTGCCAGGCTGCCACCTGCTAAAGAAGAGGATGTGTCACCCATACCTGCTGCTGGAATTTCTCCCTGGGCAGAGGTGAGGAAGGAAAAAAGCAGTGGGGGCAGGGACAGGACGGGTATCTCAGGCAGGGAAATGGAAATCTTCCAGAAGAGCACCCAGGGCCAGGACCATCCTGGCTGGCCTGCAGGCACCAAGTCAGCTGGCATGCTGTCACTCGTGTGGCTCCATGGCCCTTCCTCTAGGCTTTCAAGTCCTTGTATATATTCAGGTGTTTTACCTGGGAAGGGTGGGAACAGTTCAGCAGCAAGTGGCCTGGGGCTCAGCTCACGTTTACTCACAGATGCCTCGGCACGGTGCCCCAGCTTTGCAATGAGGACGCTTGTTGTGTGGGGGCTGCTGGCTGAATGGGAGACGATTCCCCACCACTGACCAACTTCAGAATTGTTTACAACTGGAGCAAGTGCCCTGATACGGTTTTCCTCTGAGTAACTGGTGGGTTCTGTTTTTTTTTTCTCTTTTTCGTTTTTGGTTCAAGGTAGATTTTATTCCTCTTTTTTGTATTTACAGATATAAGCATGGAAATAATTTATTCATATAAATACATGTATGTGAAGGGAATAATTGTTTTTTCTGTTTTATTTTTTAAATTTTATTTCTTTTTAATTTTGAATTTTATTTTATATTTTTATACAGCAGGTTCTCATTGGTTATCTATTTTATACATATAAATGTTTACATGCCAATCCCAATCTCTCAACTCCTCCCACCACCACCCCTCCAAGAGCTTTCCCCCCTTGTTGTCCATACGATTGTTGTCTACATCTGTTGCTCTATTTATGCCTTGCAAAACGGTTAATCTGTACAGTTTTTCTAGGTTCCACATATATGCATGAATATACAAGATTTGTTTTTCTCTTTCTGACTTACTTCACTCTGTAGGACAGTCTCTAGATCCATCGACATCTCTACAAATGACCCAATTTCATTCCTTTCATGGCTTAGTAATATTCCATTTTATATATGTACCACAGCTTTATGCATTCGTCTGTCTGTGGGCATTTAGGTTGCTTCCATTACCTCGATATTGTAAATAGTGATGCAATGAACATTGCGGTGAATGTCTCTTTTTGATTTATGGTTTTGTCTGAGTATATGTCCAGTCCTGGGATTGCTGTATCATATGGTAATTCTATTATTAGTTTCTTAAGAAACTCCATATTGTTCTCCATAGTGACTGTATCAATTTATATTCCCAACAATAGTGGAAGAGTGTTCCTTTTCTCCACACCCTTTCCAGCATTTGTTGTTTGTAGATTTTCAGATGATGCCCATTCTAACAGGTGTGAGGTGATACCTCATTGTTGAGTCCATTTCGTTGAGCAACGGGTAGGTCTTGTCTATTACATATTTGGCTTATGGAACGGTATCTGTGCTAATTTCAAACTCTGGTTTTATGCAGCACCCCAACTCACCTTTCCCCTTAAGCAAGCATAAGTTGGTTTTCTAAACTTGAGACCCTGTTCTGTTTTGTAATTCAGTTCATGTGTAGCCAAGTTTACATTCCGTGCATTAGTGATACCTTATGATGTTTCTTTTTCTGTGTGACTTATTTCACTTAGAATCATCATGCCTCAATCCACTCATTATGCTGGTACAGGCCTGGTGACACAGATTTCATTGCTGAGTGGTATTCTGTTGTACATAAGTACCGCAACTTCTTTATCAATTATTTGTTCTCTGGGATATTTAACTTGTACTGTAGAAGAGGCTCCTGTAAACAGAGCCGTTGTAAATTTTGGGGTGGCTGTGTCTTTTTGATTTTAATTTCCCTAAGCTATAGGACCATAAGTGGAAATGCCCTAGATTCTGTTGCTTTGTTTTTCAGATGTATCAGGAAACACCATACACTTCTCCAGAGTGGCTGTTGGCAATGTACATCCCGCCCATAAGCATAACAAGGCTCCTTTTTCCCCATGGCCTGTCTTGCCTTTCTGGATTTTACACTTTTCTCAGTGGCCCTTTAGACCGGGGGGAAGTGACACTTCATAGTAGTTCGGATTTCCATTGCAAGCTTGCTTGGTTTGCCAAAAAGGGCGTATGTGTTTTTTCCTGAATATATTCAGGAACAAACTCATACGCCCTTTGTTGCCAAGTGCATCATTGTCGATGTTCTGCCTCTTTTCCTATGCTTTAAATGCAAATCCAGTCTACCTCCTGAAATCGGTTTCCTGCAATTCTGCCCCGCTTTCAAGTCCTCTTCGCAGCCTTACTTCAATATATTTTTGGACGTTATCTGTCATTTATAACTCTGCAGGTTTGTGAATTACAGGGCCCCTGAGCTCCTTTCTTCAACTCGCTTTCTTGTGAGCTGGCCGCAAACCCGCAAGACTGCTTCAGGCCCTAATCTGCTTCTGGCAGGGCACGCTGAGCCTTTGGTTAATTCCTCTTCCTGGTGGGAAATGAGTGTTAAATATGCCCGTCCAGACACCTACCTCACTCTCAACCCCTTGGTGATGTGGGTCCTCTGGTTTGTGGCCACTTTTGCTGGGTTCCTCACCTTTCAATGATGTGGCCCCACTAGTGTGAGGACACTCCTGCTTGGTTCTCATCCACGTGGTTATGTGGACCCCCTGGTGAGAGTCTGTTCCTGGCTTTGTTCCTCACCCACCTGTGAGGGAGACCCTCTGCTGATAGGTCACTCCTGCATGGCTGGCACACATTGCCTTGGTGAAGTCAGCCGTGTGGTGGCAGTTGGAGCGTGCTGGGAATCTCTTCCCCCGGTGATGAGGGCCCTCTTGCGTCAGGCCCTAACTGCTGGGCTCACCAACTTTTCTTAGGGAGCCCAGTGATGCTTTGGCACTCCTCTTAGGATCCCATCTCCATGGGGATGTGGGTCTTCTGCTCTGAGGTCCCAACGGCTGGGTTGTTCACATTTTCATGATGTGGGCTCTCTGGTGTTAGTTCACAGAAGCCTGGATCCCATAGCCTCTGTGCTCTTGGCTGCCTGCTGGGAGGTTCCAACTGCTGGATTCCTCACTTTTTTAATTTTTTGGGCCCTCTGTTGTGAGGATCCTCCTGCCTGCCTCACTCCCAGCCCCTTCGTGATGTGTGTCGTCTGGTTTGAGGCCACATGTGCTGGGTTCCTCACCTTTCGATGATGTGGGACCAATGGTCTTAGGAGACTCCTGCCTGGTTCACATCCCCTTGGTGATGTGGGCCCTCTGTTGAGAGTCTGATCCCGGCTGGGTTCCTCACCCATCTGTGAGGTAGGCCGTCTGATGTGAGGTCACTCTTGCCTGGCTTGCTCACCTCGCCTTGTGGACATGAGCCCTCTGGTGGCACTTGGAGCCTGCTGGGAGCCTCCTCTCCTCGGTGATGAGGGCCCTCTGGCATCAGGCCCTAACTGCTGGGCTCCCTACATTTTGTGATGTGCGCCCAGTGGTGCGAGGACACTCCAGCCAGGTTCACATCCCCATTGGGGTGTGGGCCTTCTGCTCTGAGGTCCCAAAGCCTGGGTTGCTCACAGTTTCATGATGTGGGCTCTCTGCTGTTAGTTCACTCCTGCCTGCATCCCATAGCTTCTGTGCTCTGGGCCGCCTGCTGGGAGGTTCCAACTGCTGGATTCCTCACCTTTCTTATTCTTTGGGCCCTCTGTTTTTAGGCTACTCCTGCCTGCCTCACTCCCATTCCCTTTGTGATATGTGTCCTCTGATTTGAGGCCACATGTGCTGGGTTCCGCACCTTTCGATGATGTGACCCCACTGGAGGGAAGACAGTTCTGACTGGTTCCCATCCCCTTGCTGATGTGGGCCCTCAGGTGAGAGTCTGATCCTGGCTGGGTTCCTCACCCTTCTGTGAGGTGGGCCCTCTGCTGTGAGGTCAATCATGCCTGTCTGGCACACGTCACCTTGGCGACGTGGGCCCTCTGGTGGCAGTTGGAGTGTGCTGGGATCCTCCTCCCCTCGGTGATGAGGGCCCTCTTGCCTTAGGCCATAACTGCTGGGCTCCCCACATTTTCTGATGTGCGCCAAGTGAGTGAGGAGACTCTTGCCAGGTTCCCATCCCCATGGCGATATGGGCCTTCTGCTCTGAGGTCAAAACGGCTGGCTTGCTCACAGTACCATGATGTGGGCCCTCTGCTGTGAGTTCACTCCGGCAAGGATCCCTTATCATCGGTGCTCTGAGCCGCCTGCTGGGAGGTTCCAACTGCTGGATTCCTCAACTTTTTTATTCTATGTGCCCTCTGTTGTGAGGCTCCTCCTGCCTGCCTCACTGCCAGCCCCTTGGTGATGACTGTCCTATGGCTTGAGGCCACATGTGCTGCGTTCCTCACCTTTCGATGATGTGACCCCACTCGTGTGAGGACACTCCTGCCTGGTTCCCATCCCCTTGGTGAGGTGGGCCCTCTGGCGAGAGTCTAATCCTGGCTGGGTTCCTCAACGTTCTGTGAGGTAGGCCCTCTGCTGTGAGGTCACTCCTGCCTGGCTGGCACACGTCACCTTGGAGACGTGAGCCCTCTGGTGGCAGTTGGAGCGTGCAGGGCGCCTCCTCCTCTCGGTGATGACGGCCCTCTGGCGTCAGGCCCTAAATGGTGGGCTCCCCACATTTTCTGATGTGCGCCCAGTGGTGCGAGGACACTCCAGCCAGGTTCCCATTCCCATGGGGATGTGGTCCTTCTGCGCTGAGGTCTCAACTCCTGGGTTGCTCACAGTTTTGTGATGTGGGCCCTCTGCTGTGAGTTCACTGTGGCCTGGATCCCATAGCCTCGGTGTTCTGGGCCGCCTGCTGGAAGGTCTAAATGCTGGAATCCTCACGTTTTTTATATTATGTGCCCTGTGTTGTGAGGCTACTCCTGCCTGCCTCACTCCAAGGCCCTTGGTGATGTGGGTCCTCTGGTTTGAGGACACATGTGCTGGGTTCCTCACCTTAAGATGATGAGGCCCCACTGGTGTGAGGATAATCCTGACTGGGTCCCATCCCCTTTGTGATGTGGGCCCTCTGGTGAGAGTCTGATCCTGGCTGGGTTCCTCACCCATCTGTGAGGTGGGCCCTCTACTATCAGGTAACTCTTGCCTGGGTTGCTCACCTCGCCTTGTTCACATGAGCCCTCTGGTGGCAATTGGACCCTGCTGGGAGCCTCCTCAGCTCTGTGATGAGGGCCCTCTGATGTCAGGCCCTAACTGCTGGGCTCCCCAACTTTTCTTAGTGAGCCCAGTGTTGCTCAAGCACTCCTCTTAGGTTCCCATCCCCATGGGGATGTGGGCCTTCTGCTCTGAGGTTCCAACGGCTGCGTTGATCACAATTTCATGATGTGGGCTCTCTGGTGTTAGTTCACTGTGGCCTGGATCCCATAGCCTCTGTGGTCTTGGCTGCCTGCTGGGAGGTTCCAACTGTTCGATTCCTCAACTTTTGTATTCTATGGGTCCTGTGTTGTGATGCTCCTCCTGCCTGCCTCACTCGCAACCCCTTCATGATGTGGGTCTTCTGGTTTGAGGCCACATGTGCTGGGTTAGGCAACTTTCAATGATGTGGCCCCACTGGTGTGAGGACACTCCTGCCTGGTTCCCATCCCCTTGGTGATGTGGGCCTTCTGGTGACAGTCTTATCCTGGCTGGGTTCCTCACTCTTCTGTGAGGTAGGCCCTCTGCTGTGAGGTCAATCCTGCCTGACTTGCACACATCACCTTGGCGACGTGGGCCCTCTGTTGGCACATGGAACCTGCTGGGAGCCTCCTGCCCTCGGTGATGATGGCCCTCTAGCATCAGGCTCTAACTGCTGGGCTCCCCACGTTTTCTGATGTGAGCCCAGTGATGCCAGGACACTCCTGTCAGGTTCCCATCCCCATGGGGATGTGGGCTTTCTGCTCTGAGGTCCCAATGCCTGGGTTGCTCACAGTTTCATGATGTGGGCTCTCTGGTGTTAGTTAACTCCTGCCTGCATCCCATAGCTTCTGTGCTCTCGGCCGCCTGCTGGGAGGTTCCAAATGCTGGATTCCTCACTTTTTTTATTCTTTGGGCCCTCTGTTTTTAGGCTACTCCTACCTGCCTCACTCCCATCCCCTTTGTGATGTATGTCCTCTGATATGAGGCCACATGTGCTGGGTTCCTCACCTTTCGATGATGTGGCCCCACTGGTGGGAGGACAGTCCTGACTGGTTCCCATCCCCTTGGTGTTGTGGGCCCTCTGGTGAGAGTCTCATCCTGCCTCGGTTCCTCACCCTTCTGTGAGATAGGCCCTCTGCTGTGAGGTCACTACTGCCTGGCTGGTGCATGCCACCTTGTAGACGTGGGCCCTCTGTTGGCAGTTGGAACCTGCTGGGAGTCTCCTCCCCTCAGTTATGAGGGCCCCCTGGCATCAGGCCCTAACTGCTGGGCTCCTAACATTTTCTGATATGTGCTAAGTGGTGTGAAGCCACTCCTGCCAGGTTCCCATCCCAATGGGGATGTGGGCCTTCTGTTCTGAGGTTCCAACAGCTGGGCTGCTCACAGGTTCATGATGTGGGCCCTCTGCTGTGAGTTCACTGCGGCCTGGATCCCATAGCCTCGGTGCTCTGGGCCACTTGCTGGGAGGTTCCAACTGCTGGATTCCTCAACTTTTATATTCTATGGACCCTGTGTTGTGAGGCCAGTCCTGCCAGCCTCATTCCAAACCCCTTGGTGATGTGGTTCCTCTGGTTTGAGGACACATGTGCTGGGATCCTCACCTTTTGATGATGTTGTCCCACTGGTGTGGGGACACTCCTGCCTGGTTCCCATCCCCTTGGTGATGTGGGCCCTCTGGTGAGAGTCTGATCCTGGCTGTGTTCCTCACCCTTCTGTGAGGTGGGCCCTCTGCTGTGAGGTCACTCCTGCCAGGCTGGCACACATCGCCTTGGCGACGTTGGCCCTCTGGTGGCAGCTGGAGCCTGCTGGGAGCCTCCTCCTCTCGGTGATGAGTGCCCTCTAGCGTCAGGCCCTAACTTCTGAGCACCCCACGTTTTCTGATGTGAGCCCAGTGATGCCAGGACACTCCTGTCATGTTCCCATCACCATGGGGATGTGGGCCTTCTGCTCTGAGGTCCCAATGTCTGGGTTGCTCACAGTTTCATGATGTGGGCTGTCTGGTGTTAGTTCACTCTGGCCTGGTTCCTCTAGCCTCTGTGCTCTGGGCCGCCTGCTGGGAGGTTCCAACTGCTGGATTCCTCACCTTTCTTATTTTTGGGCCCTCTGTTATGAGGCTCCTCCTGCCTGCCTCACTCCCAGCCCCTTGGTGATGGGTGTCCTATGGTTTGAAGCCACATGTTCTGGGTTCCTCACCTTTAGATGATGTGGCCCTACTCATGTGAGGACACTCCTGCCTGGTTCCAATCCATTTGGTGATGTGGGCCCTCTGGTGCGAGTCTGATCCTGACTGGGTTCGTCACACTTCTCTGAGGTGGGCCCTCTGCTGTGAGGTCATTCGTGCCTGGTTGGCACACATCGCCTTGGCGACGTCAGCCCTCTGGTGGCAGTTGGAGCCTGCTGGGAGCCTCCTTCCCTTGGTGATGAGGGTCCTCTGGCGCCAGGCCCTAACTGCTGGTCGCCCAAAATTTTCTGATACGTTCTCAGTGGTGCGAGGACACTCCTACCAGAATTCCATCCCCATGGGGATGTGGGCCTCCTGCTCTGAGGTCCCAATGGCTGGGTTGCTCAGTTTCATGACATGGGCCCTCTTCTGTGAGTTCACTGTGGCCTGGATCCCATAGTCTCGGTGCTGGGCCGCCTGCTGGGAGGTTCCAACTGCTGGATTCCTCACTTTTTTATTCTATGTGCCCAGTGTTGTGAGGCTACTCCTGCCTGCCTCACTCCGAGGTCCTTGGTGATGTGGGTCCTCTGGTTTGAGGACACATGTGCTGAGTACCTCAGCTTTCGATGATGTGGCCCCACTGATGTGAAGACACTCCTGCCTGGTTCCCATCCCCTTGGTGATGTGGGCCCTCTGGTGAGAGTCTGATGTTGGCTGGGTTTCTCACCCTTCTGTGAGGTGGGACCTCTGCTGTGAGGTAACTCCTGCCTGGCATGCTAACGTTGCCTTGGCAATGTGAGCCCTCAGGTGGCAGTTGGAGCCTGCTGGGAATCTCCTCCCCTCAGTTATGAGAGCTCTGGATAAAACACATATGCCCTTTTTTGCCAAGTGCATTATTTTCCAAGTTCTGTCTCTTTTCCTATGCTTTAAGAGCTACTCCCGTGTATGTTCTGAAATCAATTTCCAGCAATTCTGCCCCGCATTCAAGTCCTCTTCGCAGCCTTACTTCAGCATAATTTTGGATGATAGCTGTCATTTATAACTCCGCAGGTTTCTGAATTACAGTGCCCCTGAGCTCCTTTCTTCAACTCGCTTTCTTGTGAGCTGGCCGCAACACTGCAGGATCTCCTCAGGCCCTAATTTAGTTCCAGCATGGCACGCGGAGCCTTTGGTTCATTTATCTTCCTGGTGGGAAATGAGAGTTAAATTTGCCGTCCAGACACCGACAGATAGTCTCCCAATGCTTCTCCTTATTCCTGTTCATCTTCCGAAGAAATTGCAAACTGGGCCAAACAGGAGGTTAAAGGCACTGACTCTACAAGTGGGGAGAGTGTTAGTAAAGCGTATGGAATGTTGCACCCGAGTACCAGGGGACAAAAACTGAGACACATTTGAACACGTTTCCCGATCACACGGTGGATCATACTCTGGGTTCCACATGCATGTTTTAGCTGAAGGAAGAATCTCTTAAACGTGGAGAGTTGAGACCCATGGAATGGGTACCATGCAATATGACTTCAAAGGGTCTGCATTTGCTCACCGAACCTCACCAATCCTATCACTGCTGCGTTTATGCCGCTGTACACACGCTTCATTCTCTTTCGGAGACATATAAATCCATAGGTTTTAAGATTCTTACTAGTCAGGTATATTCTTAGGCGTTTAATATGGGGTGTTGAGTCCACTTCGTTGAGCAAGGAGTAGCTCTTGTCTATTACATATTTGGCTTATGGAACGGTATCTGTGCTAATTTCAATCTCTGGTTTTATGCAGCACCCCAACTCACCTTTCCCCTTAAGCAAGCATAAGTTGGTTTTCTACATTTGAGACCCTGTTCTGTTTTGTAATTCAGTTCTTGTGTAGCCAAGTTTACATTCCATGTATTAGTGATATCTTATGATGTTTCTTTTTCTGTGTGACTAATTTCACTTAGAATCATCGTACCTGAATCCACTCATTATGCTGCTACGGGCCTGTTGACATAGATTTCATTGCTGAGTGATATTGCATTGTACGTAAGTACCACAATTTCTTTATCCATTTTTCGCTTTCTGTGATATTGAACTTGTACCGTAAACGAGGTTCTTGTAAACAGAGCCGTCCCAAACTTTGGGGTGGCTGTGTCTTTTTGATTTTAATTTCCCTAAGCTATAGGACAATAAGTGGAAGTGCCCTAGGCTCTGTTGCTTTGTTTTTTGGATGTTTCAGGAAACACCATACACTTCTCCAGAGTGGCTGCTGGCAATTTACATCCCGCCCATCAGCATAACTAGGCTTCCAGTTCTCCATGGCCTGTCCTGCCTTTCTGGATTTTACACTTTTTTCAGATGGCCCTTTTGACCGGGGGGCAGTGAGACTTCATTGTAGTGCAGATTTCCTTTGCAAGCTTGCTTGGTTGGCCAAAAAGGGCGTATGCGTTTTTTCCTGAATATATTCAGGAAAAAACGCATACGCCCTTTTTGGCCAAGTGCATCATTGTGGACGTTCTGCCTCTTTTCCTATGCTTTACATGCAATTCCAGTCTACCTCCTGAAATCGGTTTCCTGCAATTCTGCCCCCCTTTCAACTCCTCTTGGCAGCCTTACTTCAATATATTTTTGGAAGATAGCTGTCCTTTATAACTCTGCAGGTTTGTGAATTACAGTGCCCCTGAGCTCCTTTCTTCAACTCGCTTTCTTGTGAGCTGGCCGCAACACCGCAGGATTGCTTCTGGTCCTAGTGTGGTTCCGGCATGGCACGCTGAGCCTTTGGTTAATTCCTCTTCCTGGTTGGAAATGAGAGTTAAATTTGCCCGTCTGGACACCTCCACCTAGTCTCTCATTGGTTCTCCCTATTCCTGTTCATTTTCCACAGAAATTGCAAACTGGGCCAAAGAGGAGGTTAAAGGCACTGACTCTCCAAGTGGGGAGAGTGTTAGTAAAGCTTCTGGAATGTTGCACCCGAGGACCAGGAAACGAAAATTGAGACACATTTGAACACGTTTTCCGATCACACGGTGGATCATACTCTGGGTTCCACATGCATGTTTTAGCTGAAGGAAGAATCCCTTAAACAGGGAGAGTTGAGACCCATGGAATGGGTACCATGCAATATGACTTCAAAGGGTCTGCATTTGCTCACCGAACCTCAGCAATCCTATCACTGCTGCGTTTATGCCACTGTACACACGCTTGATTCTCTTTCGGAGACATATAAATCCATAGGTTTTAAGATTCTTACTAGTCAGGTAGATTCTTACTAGTCAGGTATATTCTTAGGCGTTTAATATGGGGTGTTGAGCCCACTTCGTTGAGCAAGGAGTAGCTCTTGTCTATTACATATTTGGCTTATGGAACGGTATCTGTGCTCATTTCAATCTCTGGTTTTATGCAGCACCCCAACTCACCCGTCCCCTTAAGCAAGCATAAGTTGGTTTTCTACATTTGACACCCTGTTCTGTTTTGTAATTCAGTTCTTGTGTAGCCAAGTTTACATTCCGTGTATTAGTGATATCTTATGATGTTTCTTTTTCTGTGTGACTAATTTCACTTAGAATCATCGTACCTGAATCCACTCATTATGCTGCTACGGGCCTGATGACATAGATTTCATTGCTGAGTGATATTGCATTGTACGTAAGTACCACAGTTTCTTTATCCATTTTTCGCTTTCTGTGATATTGAACTTGTACCGTAAACGAGGTTCTTGTAAACAGAGCCGTCCCAAAATTTGGGGTGGCTGTGTCTTTTTGATTTTAATTTCCCTAAGCTATAGGACCATAAGTGGAAGTGCCCTAGGCTCTGTTGCTTTGTTTTTTGGATGTTTCAGGAAACACCATACACTTCTCCAGAGTGGCTGCTGGCAATTTACATCCCGCCCATCAGCATAACTAGGCTCCCAGTTCTCCATGGCCTGTCCTGCCTTTCTGGATTTTACACTTTTTTCAGATGGCCCTTTTGACCGGGGGGCAGTGAGACTTCATTGTAGTGCAGATTTCCTTTGCAAGCTTGCTTGGTTGGCCAAAAAGGGCGTATGCATTTTTTCCTGAATATATTCAGGAAAAAACGCATACGCCCTTTTTGGCCAAGTGCATCATTGTGGACGTTCTGCCTCTTTTCCTATGCTTTACATGCAATTCCAGTCTACCTCCTGAAATCGGTTTCCTGCAATTCTGCCCTGCTTTCAACTCCTCTTGGCATCCTAATTCAATATATTTTTGGAAGATAGCTGTCATTTATAACTCTGCAGGTTTGTGAATTACAGTGCCCCTGAGCTCCTTTCTTCAACTCGCTTTCTTGTGAGCTGGCCGCAACACCGCAGGATTGCTTCAGGCCCTAGTTTGGTTCCGGCACGGCATGCTGAGCCTTTGGTTAATTCCTCTTCCTGGTGGGAAATGAGAGTTAAATTGGCCCGTCCGGACACCTCCACCTAATCTCTCATTGGTTCTCCCTATTCCTGTTCATCTTCCGCAGAAATTGCTAACTGGGCCAAACAGGAGGTTAAAGGCACTGACTCTCCAAGTGGGGAGAGTGTTAGTAAAGCGTCTGGAATGTTGCACCCGAGTACCAGGGGACCAAAACTGAGACACATTTGAAAACGTTTTCCGACCACATGGTGGATCATACTCTGGGTTCCACATGCATGTTTTAGCTGAAGGAAGAATCCCTTAAACATGGAGAGTTGAGACCCATGGAATGGGTACCATGCAATATGACTTCAAAGGGTCTGCATTTGCTCACCGAACCTCACCAATCCTATCACTGCTGCGTTTATGCAGCTGTACACACGCTTGATTCTCTTTCGGAGACATATAAATCCATAGGTTTTAAGATTCTTACTAGTCAGGTAGATTCTTACTAGTCAGGTATATTCTTAAGCGTTTAATATGGGGTGTTGAGTCCACTTCGTTGAGCAAGGAGTAGCTCTTTTCTATTACATATTTGGCTTATGGAACGGTATCTGTGCTCATTTCAATCTCTGGTTTTATGCAGCACCCCAACTCACCCGTCCCCTTAAGCAAGCATAAGTTGGTTTTCTACATTTGACACCCTGTTCTGTTTTGTAATTCAGTTCTTGTGTAGCCAAGTTTACATTCCATGTATTAGTGATATCTTATGATGTTTCATTTTCTGTGTGACTAATTTCACTTAGAATCATCGTACCTGAATCCACTCATTATGCTGCTACGGGTCTGATGACATAGATTTCATTGCTGAGTGATATTGCATTGTACGTAAGTACCACAATTTCTTTATCCATTTTTCGCTCTCTGTGATATTGAAATTGTACCATAAACGAGGTTCTTGTAAACAGAGCCGTCCCAAACTTTGGGGTGGCTGTGTCTTTTTGATTTTAATTTCCCTAAGCTATAGGACCATAAGTGGAAGTGCCCTAGGCTCTGTTGCTTTGTTTTTTGGATGTTTCAGGAAACACCATACACTTCTCCAGAGTGGCTGCTGGCAATTTACATCCCGCCCATCAGCATAACAAGGCTCCCAGTTCTCAATGGCCTGTCCTGCCTTTCTGGATTTTACACTTTTTTCAGATGGCCCTTTTGACCGGGGGGCAGTGAGACTTCATTGTAGTGCAGATTTCCTTTGCAAGCTTGCTTGGTTGGCCAAAAAGGGCGTATGCGTTTTTCCCTGAATATATTCAGGAAAAAACGCATACGCCCTTTTTGGCCAAGTGCATCATTGTGGACGTTCTGCGTCTTTTCCTATGCTTTACATGCAATTCCAGTCTACCTCCTGAAATCGGTTTCCTGCAATTCTGCCCCGCTTTCAACTCCTCTTGGCAGCCTTACTTCAATATATTTTTGGAAGATAGCTGTCATTTATAACTCTGCAGGTTTGTGAATTACAGTGCCCCTGAGCTCCTTTCTTCAACTCGCTTTCTTGTGAGCTGGCCGCAACACCGCAGGATTGCTTCAGGCCCTAGTTTGGTTCCGGCACGGCATGCTGAGCCTTTGGTTAATTCCTCTTCCTGGTGGGAAATGAGAGTTAAATTTGCCCGTCCGGACACCTCCACCTAGTCTCTCATTGGTTCTCCCTATTCCTGTTCATTTTCCACAGAAATTGCAAACTGGGCCAAACAGGAGGTTAAAGGCACTGACTCTCCAAGTGGGGAGAGTGATAGTAAAGCGTCTGGAATGTTGCACCCGAGTACCAGGGGACGAAAACTGAGACACATTTGAACACGTTTCCCGATCACACGGTGGATCATACTCTGGGTTCCACATGCATGTTTTAGCTGAAGGAAGAATCCATTAAACCTGGAGAGTTGAGACCCATGGAATGGGTACCATGCAATATGACTTCAAAGGGTCTGCATTTGCTCACCGAACCTCAGCAATCCTATCACTGCTGCGTTTATGCCGCTGTACACACGCTTGATTCTCTTTCGGAGACATATAAATCCATAGGTTTTAAGATTCTTACTAGTCAGGTATATTCTTAGGCGTTTAATATGGAGTGTTGAGTCCACTTCGTTGAGCAAGGAGTAGCTCTTGTCTATTACATATTTGGCTTATGGAACGGTATCTGTGCTCATTTCAATCTCTGGTTTTATGCAGCACCCCAACTCACCTTTCCCCTTAAGCAAGCATAAGTTGGTTTTCTACATTTGACACCCTGTTCTGTTTTGTAATTCAGTTCTTGTGAAGCCAAGTTTACATTCCGTGTAGTAGTGATATCTTATGATGTTTCTTTTTCTGTGTGACTTATTTCACTTAGAATCATCGTACCTGAATCCACTCATTATGCTGCTACGGGCCTGATGACATAGATTTCATTGCTGAGTGATATTGCATTGTACGTAAGTACCACAACTTCTTTATCCATTTTTCGCTTTCTGTGATATTGAACTTGTACCGTAAACGAGGTTCTTGTAAACAGAGCCGTCCCAAACTTTGGGGTGGCTGTGTCTTTTTGATTTTAATTTCCCTAAGCTATAGGACCATAAGTGGAAGTGCCCTAGGCTCTGTTGCTTTGTTTTTTGGATGTTTCAGGAAACACCATACACTTCTCCAGAGTGGCTGCTGGCAATTTACATCCCGCCCATCAGCATAACAAGGCTCCCAGTTCTCCATAGCCTGTCCTGCCTTTCTGGATTTTACACTTTTTTCGGATGGCCCTTTTGACCGGGGGGCAGTGAGACTTCATTGTAGTGCAGATTTCCTTTGCAAGCTTGCTTGGTTGGCCAAAAATTGCGTATGCGTTTTTCCTGAATATATTCAGGAAAAAACGCATACGCCCTTTTTGGCCAAGTGCATCATTGTGGACGTTCTGCCTCTTTTCCTATGCTTTACATGCAATTCCAGTCTACCTCCTGAAATCGGTTTCCTGCAATTCTGCCCCCCTTTCAACTCCTCTTGGCAGCCTTACTTCAATATATTTTTGGAAGATAGCTGTCATTTATAACTCTGCAGGTTTGTGAATTACAGTGCCCCTGAGCACCTTTCTTCAACTCGCTTTCTTGTGAGCTGGCCGCAACACCGCAGGATTGCTTCAGGCGCTAGTTTGGATCCGGCACGGCATGCTGAGCCTTTGGTTAATTCCTCTTCCTGGTGGGAAATGAGAGTTAAATTTGCCCGTCCAGACACCTCCACCTAATCTCTCATTGGTTCTCCCTATTCCTGTTCATTTTCCACAGAAAGTGCAAACTTGGCCAAACAGGAGGTTAAAGGCACTGACTCTCCAAGTGGGGAGAGTGTTAGTAAAGCGTCTGGAATGTTGCACCCGAGTACCAGGGGACGAAAACTGAGACACATTTGAACACGTTTCCCGATCACACGGTGGATCATACTCTGGGTTCCACATGCATGTTTTAGCTGAAGGAAGAATCCCTTAAACATGGAGAGGTGAGACCCATGGAATGGGTACCATGCAATATGACTTCAAAGGGTCTGCATTTGCTCACCGAACCTCAACAGTCCTATCACTGCTGCGTTTATGCCGCTGTACACACGCTTGATTCTCTTTCGGAGACATATAAATCCATAGGTTTTAAGATTCTTACTAGTCAGGTATATTCTTAGGCGTTTAATATGGGGTGTTGAGTCCACTTCGTTGAGCAAGGAGTAGCTCTTGTCTATTACATATTTGGCTTATGGAACGGTATCTGTGCTCATTTCAATCTCTGGTTTTATGCAGCACCCCAACTCACCTTTCCCCTTAAGCAAGCATAAGTTGGTTTTCTCCATTTGACACCCTGTTCTGTTTTGTAATTCAGTTCTTGTGAAGCCAAGTTTACATTCCGTGTAGTAGTGATATCTTATGATGTTTCTTTTTCTGTGTGACTTATTTCACTTAGAATCATCGTACCTGAATCCACTCATTATGCTGCTACGGGCCTGATGACATAGATTTCATTGCTGAGTGATATTGCATTGTACGTAAGTACCACAACTTCTTTATCCATTTTTCGCTTTCTGTGATATTGAACTTGTACCGTAAACGAGGTTCTTGTAAACAGAGCCGTCCCAAACTTTGGGGTGGCTGTGTCTTTTTGATTTTAATTTCCCTAAGCTATAGGACCATAAGTGGAAGTGCCCTAGGCTCTGTTGCTTTGTTTTTTGGATGTTTCAGGAAACACCATACACTTCTCCAGAGTGGCTGCTGGCAATTTACATCCCGCCCATCAGCATAACAAGGCTCCCAGTTCTCCATAGCCTGTCCTGCCTTTCTGGATTTTACACTTTTTTCGGATGGCCCTTTTGACCGGGGGGCAGTGAGACTTCATTGTAGTGCAGATTTCCTTTGCAAGCTTGCTTGGTTGGCCAAAAATTGCGTATGCGTTTTTTCCTGAATATATTCAGGAAAAAACGCATACGCCCTTTTTGGCCAAGTGCATCATTGTGTACGTTCTGCCTCTTTTCCTATGCTTTACATGCAATTCCAGTCTACCTCCTGAAATTGGTTTCCTGCAATTCTGCTCCACTTTCAAGTCCTCTTGACAGCCTTACTTCAATATATTTTTGGAAGATAGCTGTCATTTATAACTCTGCAGGTTTGTGAATTACAGTGCCCCTGAGCTCCTTTCTTCAACTCGCTTTCTTGTGAGCTGGCCGCAACACCGCAGGATTGCTTCAGGCCCTCGTTTGGTTCCGGCACGGCATGCTGAGCCTTTGGTTAATTCCTCTTCCTGGTGGGAAATGAGAGTTAAATTTGCCCGTCCAGACACCTCCACCTAGTCTCTCATTGGTTCTCCCTATTCCTGTTCATTTTCCACAGAAATTGCAAACTGGGCCAAACAGGAGGTTTTAGGCACTGACTCTCCAAGTGGGGAGAGTGTTAGTAAAGCATCTGGAATGTTGCACCCGAGTACCAGGGGACGAAAACTGAGACACATTTGAACACGTTTCCCGATCACACAGTGGATGATACTCTGGGTTCCACAGGCATGTTTTAGCTGAAGGAAGAATCCCTTAAACATGGAGAGTTGAGACCCATGGAATGGGTACCATGCAATATGACTTCAAAGGGTCTGCATTTACTCACCGAACCTCACCAGTCCTATCAGTGCTGCGTTTATGCCGCTGTACACACGCTTGATTCTCTTTCGGAGACATATAAATCCATAGGTTTTAAGATTCTTACTAGTCATGTATATTCTTAGGCGTTTAATATGGGGTGTTGAGTCCACTTTGTTGAGCAAGGAGTAGCTCTTGTCTATTACATATTTGGCTTATGGAATGGTATCTGTGCTCATTTCAATCTCTGGTTTTATGCAGCACCCCAACTCACCTTTCCCCTTAAGCAAGCATAAGTTGGTTTTCTACATTTGACACCCTGTTCTGTTTTGTAATTCAGTTCTTGTGTAGCCAAGTTTACATTCCGTGTATTAGTGATATCTTCTGATGTTTGTTTTTCTGTGTGACTTATTTCACTTAGAATCATCGTACCTGAATCCACTCATTATGCTGCTACGGGCCTGATGACATAGATTTCATTGCTGAGTGATATTGCATTGTACGTTAGTACCACAACTTCTTTATCCATTTTTCGCTTTCGGTGATATTGAACTTGTACCGTAAACGAGGTTCTTGTAAACAGAGGCGTTCCAAACTTTGGGTTGGCTGTGTCTTTTTGATTTTAATTTCCCTAAGCTATAGGACCATAAGTGGAAGTGCCCTAGGCTCTGTTGCTTTGTTTTTTGGATGTTTCAGGAAACACCATACACTTCTCCAGAGTGGCTGCTGGCAATTTACATCACGCCCATCAGCATAACAAGGCTCCCAGTTCTCCATGGCCTGTCCTGCCTTTCTGGATTTTACACTTTTTTCAGATGGCCCTTTTGACCGGGGGGCAGTGAGACTTCATTGTAGTGCAGATTTCCTTTGCAAGCTTGCTTGGTTGGCCAAAAAGGGCGTATGTGTTTTTTCCTGAATATATTCAGGAAAAAACGCCTACGCCCGTTTTGGCCAAGTGCATCATTGTGGACGTTCTGCCTCTTTTCCTATGCTTTACATGCAATTCCCGTCTGACTCCTGAAATCGGTTTCCTGCATTTCTGCCCCGCTTTCAAGTCCTCTTGGCTGACCTTCCTTCAATATATTTTTGGAAGATAGCTGTCATTTATAACTCTGCAGGTTTGTGAATTACAGTGCCCCTGAGCTCCTTTCTTCAACTCGCTTTCTTGTGAGCTGGCCGCAACACCGCAGGATTGCTTCAGGCCCTAGTTTGGTTCCGGCACGGCATGCTGAGCCTTTGGCTAATTCCTCTTCCTGGTGGGAAATGAGAGTTAAATTTGCCCGTCCAGACACCTCCACCTAGTCTCTCATTGGTTCTCCCTATTCCTGTTCATATTCCGCAGAAATTGCTAACTGGGCCAAACAGGAGGTTAAAGGCACTGACTCTCCAAGTGGGGAGAGTGTTAGTAAAGCGTCTGGAATGTTGCACCCGAGTACCAGGGGACGAAAACTGAGACACATTTGAACACGTTTCCCGATCACACAGTGGATCATACTCTGGGTTCCACATGCATGTTTTAGCTGAAGGAAGAATCCCTTAAACCTGGAGAGTTGAGACCCATGGAATGGGTACCATGCAATATGACTTCAAAGGGTCTGCATTTGCTCACCGAACCTCACCAATCCTATCACTGCTGCGTTTATGCCGCTGTACACACGCTTGATTCTCTTTCGGAGACATATAAATCCATAGGTTTTAAGATTCTTACTAGTCAGGTATATTTTTAGGCGTTTAATATGGGGTGTTGAGTCCACTTCGTTGAGCAAGGAGTAGCTCTTGTCTATTACATATTTGGCTTATGGAACGGTATCTGTGCTAATTTCAATCTCTGGTTTTATGCAGCACCCCAACTCACCTTTCCCCTTAAGCAAGCATAAGTTGGTTTTCTACATTTAAGACACTGTTTTGCTTTGTAATTCAGTTCCTGTGTAGCCAAGTTTACATTCCGTGTATTAGTGATACCTTATGATATTTCTTTTTCTGTGTGACTTATTTCACTTGGAATCATCGTACCTGAATCCACTCATTATGCTGCTATGGGCCTGATGACATAGATTTCATTGCTGAGTGATATTGCATTGTACGTAAGTACCACAACTTCTTTATCCATTTTTCGCTTTTTGCGATATTGAACTTGTACCGTAAACGAGGTTCTTGTAAAGAGAGCCATCCCAAACTTTGGGGTGGCTGTGTCTTTTTGATTTTAATTTCCCTAAGCTATAGGACAATAAGTGGAAGTGCCCTAGGCTCTGTTGCTTAATTTTTTGGATGTTTCAGGAAACACCATACACTTCTCCAGAGTGGCTGTTGGCAATTTACATCTCGCCCATCAGCATAACAAGGCTCCCAGTTCTCCATGGCCTGTCCTGCCTTTCTGGATTTTACACTTTTTTCAGAAGGCCCTGTGACCGGGGGGCAGTGAGACTTCATTGTAGTGCAGATTTCCTTTGCGAGCTTGCTTGGTTGGCCAGAAAGTGCGTATGCGTTTCTTCCTGAATATATTCAGGAAAGAACGCATACGCCCTTTTTGGCCAAGTGCATCATTGTCGACGTTCTGAGTCTTTTCCTATGTTTTCAGTGCAATTCCAGTCTACCTCCTGAATTCGGTTTCTTGCAGTTCTGCCTTGCTCTCAGTTCCTCTTCATAGCCTTACCTCAATATACTTTTGAAAAATAGTTGGCCTTTATAACTCTGCAGGTTTTTGAATTGCAGTGGCCCTTAGCTCCATTTTTCAGCTCTTATTTTTGTGATCTTGCCTCATATCCACAGGATTTCTTCAGGCCCTAATCTTCTTCTGGGGCGCCTTGCTCTGCCTTTGGTTAATTCTTCTTCCTGATGTGAAATTAGAGTGACATGTGCCCATTGAAACCGCTACAGCTATTTTCTCACTGGTTCCCCCTATTCCCATTCATCCTCCGCACTAACTGCTGACTGTGCGATACCGGAACTTAAAGGCATTGACTCTCCATGTGGAGATGTTGTTAGTAAAGTGGCTGGAATGTTGATCCGGAGCCCCAGGAGAGGAAAATGAGGTGCATTTTAGAAACCTTTCCCGATCATATGGTATACCATCTGCTGGATTTCCCATGCATGGTTTAGCTGTAGGAAGATTGCCTTCAACTTGGAGTGTTGGGACCCTTGGAATAAGTAGCATGAAGTATTGCATTAAACTTTCGGCAGTTGCTCACCAAAGCTCACCAATCCTTTCAGCCCCAAGTGTCCAGCCTTATGTCTTATCCAGCTGTGGGTTTATATGTGGTCATTCCAGGTTGCATCACAGCCCCTGAGCGAATTTTGTAAGAATTTTTCTCTCTTTCATTGTTTCTGTGTTTTGGTTTTAAAATTTATTTCTATAATGGGGTTTAGCTCATTTTCACTGCTGTGTTTGTGCCGCTCTGCGCACACTTGATTCCCTTATGGAGATATATCAATACATGGGTTTTAAGATTCTTATTACTCAGATATATTTCTCTGTGGTGTATAGGGTGTGTTGAGGCCAGTTCATTGAGCGAGGTGTAGATCTTGTCTGATACCTATTTGGTTTATTGAACGGTATCTGTGCTAATTTCAAACTCTGGTTTTATGCATCACCCCACCTCTCCTTTCCCCTTAAGCTGACATAAGTGTGTTTTCTAAATGTGAGACACTGTTCTGTTTTGTCATTCATTTTTTGTGCAGCCATATTTATCCTCCCTCTATAAGTGATATCTTATGATATGTTTCTTTTTCTGTTTGACTTATTTCAAGTAGTATTATCGGACCTCAATCCACTCTTTATCCTTCTACTAGCCTTATTACATTGATTTCATGGTGAAGAGATATTCCATTGTACATAAGTACCACATTTTCTTTATCCATTGTTCTCTTTCCTGGGATATTTAAGGTGTACTGAAGTTGAGGTTCTTGTAAACAGAGTAGCCCTAAACTGTGGTGTGCTTGTGTCTTGTTGATTTTTAGACTTCCCTAGATATACTCCCGTGATTGGAAGTGCCCTATGCTCTGTCGCTCTGTTTTTTAGATGATTTAGGAACCACCATACACTTCTCCAGAGTGGCTCTCGGCAGTTCACACACTGTCCATCAGCGTATAAAGGCTCCCTGTTCTCCATGGCCTGTCCTGCATTTCTGGTTTTTACAATTTTTTCGGATGGCCCTTTTGACCGGTGGGAAATGAGACTTCTTTGTTGTGCACATTTGCATTGCTTGCTTGCTTGGTTGCCCATAAAATGCGTATGCGTTTTTTCCTGGATATATTCAGGAAATAACGCATACTCCCTTTTGGGCCAACTGCATCATTGTCGAAATTCTGCCGCTTTTCATGTGCTTTAAAGGCGAGTCCAATCTATCTCTTGAAATCTGTTTCTTGCAATTCTGTCTTGCATTCAGATCCTCTTCTTTGCCTTACCTCAACATATTTTTGGACGTTAGTTTTCATTTATAACTCTGCAGGTTTGTGAATTGCAGTGACCCTGAGCTCCATTTTTTAAGTTGCTCTTTTGTGAGCTGGCCTCAAAACCGCAGGATTGCTTCAGGTCCTATTTTGGCTCGGGCGAGGCGGGCTGAGCCTTTTTTTAATTCTTATTCTTAATGGGAAATTAGAGTGACATGTGCCCGTCCAAACCCCTACAACTATTCTCTCATTGGTTCCCCCTGTTCCCGTTCATCCTCCTCACAATTTGCAAAATGTGTGAAACAGAAGTTTAAATGTGCTGATTCTCTAAGTGGGGAGATTCTAAGTAACGTGGCTGGAATGATGAACAGGAGCACCAGGAGAGGATAAATGAGGTGCATTTTAGACACATCTCCCGATCACATGGTGTACAGTCCTCTGGGTTTTCCATGCATGTTTTAGCTGTAGGAAGATTCCTTGAACCTGCAGATTTGGGACCCATTGAATGGGTACCAGGTAGTATTACTTTAAAGGGTGTGCATTTCCTCACCCAACCTCACATTTCTCTTAGCGCGAACAGTTTCCAGCCTTATGTCTCATCCTGCTGTGGGTCTAGATGTGTTCAATCCATGTTGCATCACCGTCCCTGAGGAAAAGTTGTAAGAGGTTTTCTCTGTCTCTCTGTCGTTTATTTTTTTCAATTTATTACTATGTTGTTTACAGCTGATTTTCAAAGCTCTGTTTCTTGCTGCTGTACATCCACTTGATTCACGTACAGAGAGACATCAATAATTTCTTTTTCAGATTCTTACCAGTCATAGATATTCTTTTCCGGTGACTTGAGTGTGCTGAGTGCAGTTCTTTTAGCTACCGTGTAGGCCTTGTTGATTATCAGTTTGGTATTTGGAATGGTATCTTTGCTAATTTCAACCTCCTGGATGATGCCTCACCCCTCCCCACCTTTCCCGTTTAGCAGCCTTACGCGTGTTTTCTACATATTTATGTCACTTAGAATGATCATACGTAACTCCTCCGGAGTTGTTACAACTGGCCATATTTCATTGATTTCCAGGCTGAGTAATATTCCACTCTACATAAGTACCACATCTCTATCCATTTTTTCCCTCCAGAGACATTTAAGTTATATCCTAGTCGAGGATCTTTTAAACAGAGAGGCAGTAAACATTGGGGTGCCTGTGTCCTCTCGATTTTTGTTTTTCCCAAGATATACGCCCATGAGTGCAAGTGCCCTATGCTCTGTAGCTCATTTTTTAGATGCTTTAGTAAACACAATACACTTCTCCAGAATGGCCGTTGGCAATATACATTTCCACTATAAGCCTCACAGGGCTCCCTCTTCTCCTTGTCCTGTCCTGCATTTCTGGCGTTTACACTTTATGAGGATGGCTCTTCTGACTGATGCGAAGTGATATCTTTTGTAGTATTGATTTCCAGTGCCCACCTGTTTGGTTGGCTAAAAAAGTGTATGCCCTTTTCTTGAATATATACAGAAAAAAACGCATACAGCCTTTTTGGCCAACTGCAATGTTGGCAATGTTCAGTCCCTTTTCTTGTGCTTAATGGCGAGTCCTTTCTACCTCCTCAAATCCCTTTCCTGCCATTCTCCCTTGCTTGCCAATCCTTTTCTCTGACTTTCCTCAAGACATTTTTCAGTGATAGATATTTTCAACTCTGCAGTTTCGTGAATTTTACTGCCCCTGAGTTCCATTGTTCAACTTGTGTTTATGGGAACTGGCCACAAAGCAGTGGGATTTCCTCAAGCCCTATACTGTTTCCATGGGCAACCCTAGCCTTTGGTCAATTCATCTTCCTGATTGGAAATTAGAGTGACATGTGCCTGTCTGAACACCTAGGACTTGTCTCTCATTGTTCCTCATCCTTCCGCTTCATCCTCTGGACAAATTCCAAACTGTACGCAACAGGATGTTGACAGTGTTGACATCTTCAAGTGGGGAGACTGTTAGTAAAGACGCTGGAGGGGTGAACCCGAGCACCAGGAGATGAGGAGATGAGATGCCTTTTCCAAACTCTTCCCGATCAGACGGTATACCATCCTCTGGATGTGACAGACATGTTTTAGCAGTAGGAAGAGTCCCATTCATGTAAGGAGAACACCAGGGCTTTTTCAAAATCAGTGTCTCCCCGAAACCCAAACTGGGGAGTTTTTTAAGCTACGGCTACACATATGTTCATTAAGGGCCTTGGGAAGTAGGCAGAGTCCAAACTTTAGATGACTGAAGTCTTCAGGGTCAGAAGCACTCACCACCGGCTTCCCTTAGGTTACACTTTAACTGTCATTGATAGATGATGTCAATAAAAATATCTATTCTTTTTCCGATTATTTCCCCTTATAGGTTATTGCACAATATTGAGTGTAGTTCCCTGTGCTATACAGTAGTTCCTTGTTGATGATCTATTTTATACATAGCAGTGTGTATGTGTTAATTCCAAACTGTTAATTTATCCCTCCTCCCACCTTTCCCCTTTGGTAATAATAAATTATAAGATTTTATACTTCTCAGAAATGGGGGAGCTGAAAGAGAGGTATCATTTTCAATGGAAAAGCATTTAAAACAAGATTGAAGCTTTAACCAAGATTATTAGATGTACATCCTTGGAAAGAAATCACTTCATTTCTCTAATATTGACCTGACAAATAGGACAAACCTTCTCACTGAACTTGCTTATAATAAAGTGATGGAAATATCAAATGGAAGTGTTAGAAACATCTTATTTTACCCGAGCCTTATAAACTGTTCTATGTTAACTACAGTTTGGCTCACACATCTGTTCATTGAAGTTACAATAGTCTCAATTTCTGTTACTGATCCTCCAGAGTGGACCCCAACAAGGGTCCCCCTGCCCAGTGTCATTGGGGCCAACAGATCGAGACTGAGTTTGGTTCCCAAGCAAAGGAAACTTTATATTTTCATCAGAGAATGGAGAGGTGAGAGCATGCACTACCCCGTGGGCTGTGGGCTGGGCTGCTGTGTAGAGATCCTGTCAGAGTCAGTGGGAGGGAGGGGGCGGAGCTCTCAAGGGCCGGGTTGGCTGCAGCTCAGGCTCTATATCTCGGAGTCTGCACTGGGCCCCAGGAGCTGAGGTGTCGACCCAGCCATTCTGCACCAGGAAATCTGGTCTGAAGTGCCGGGTGTGGAACCTCTGCATGCGGGACCCTAGGAGCACGTGAAATTAGACAAAGCACAAAGGATAAAAAAGGTCAGACTTGACTTTATTGCCCAGATTCTATTTTTATCTCCCAGGGATTTTTAATGGGCTTTGTTGGGGACAAACCCCTCCTCTGCCTTTTGTCCCGTTCCTCATTCTTGGAGTGCTGAGGGTGCAGACCCTTCTTCTGTAACTGCTGAGTGCTGAGTTGGGAGCCCTCATACCAGGGGACGAGGGTCAGAACTTCTCCCCAGCAGCCTCCAGGTGACGTTGATTGGCCCCAGGACCCCTGCCTCCCTGCTCGTCCGCCTGAGCACCAGCATTGGAAGTGTTATAGATTCTAATGACCTTTAAGGGTCCAGGAAAGAGATGTGCAGAGACGCTGTGGGGGCCGGTTTCACCCCGCCCCACATTTGTTCGGCCACCTTAGGCTGACCGTTTCTGCCAGCCTAGATGCTCTGACCAGTAGTCTGCTCTTTCTTCAATTAGGCCCCTGAATTAACATAAAAACAGCACCAGGTGTCAGAGCCCTGCCCGCTCAACTCCCAGACAGTCCAGGGTCAGTGGTGATCAAGGACCATGATGGCCACTGAGTCAACAGCCTTTTGAAGTAAACAGGAGTCCAGCCGGTCTTATTGGCCACCATCATCACGGTGTCTGTAGGCTTTTCTATGGTGACAGTGTGATATACGGTTCCCCCGCCAAGATTATTAGCTCCCCTCCGGGTGCAGGAAGTCCTGCAAGCAGTAGTCTACTCCTTCGGGACACACTATTGTTGTTTTATGAGAGAAACTCCAGGTCAAGTGATGTTCACATGAGTCGTCATGGTGCCCTGTTGCCTCCGGTTATCTCTCTGGATGTTGGAGTTGGAGGGCCTCCTCACTCGAGGTCGGTGTGCCCACGGAGCGAACCCTGCAACTTCAGGGCATGGTTGGTGATTAGGATCACCACGTGGGGTCCTTTTCCCTTAGGAGGGAGGTGGCCTTTTGGGCTGCTGATTTCCAGGTTTTTAGATACCGCCAGTATCTTGGCCAGATGTGGCAGTGGGCCAAGCCCCTTGGTGACTGTAGTTTATCCTACCTGGATGGCATTCTTGCGTTGTTCCATTTCAAGTGGTCCCAGTTTTTGCACTAATTCTCCAATGGCGATTCACCTTTCACCGGGAATGGAAAGGTCAAAGGGTTTAGCTCAATTAGGGAGTTCCAGGGCAAGGGTCTGAATTGACTGCTCTTTCCATTCTTGAAAGGCCACTTCTGGATTCTGTTCAAAAGGATCATCATCTTTTCCTTTCAGTGTTTCATATAGAGGCCCAGCTAGTAGACTGTAGTTAGGGATCCAGAAGCAGCAAACCCTGGCCTCCCCAGGAACCCCTAAGCTGTCTTCTAGTTTTAGAAAGGGGTAAGGCTGCAAATGGTTTCTTCCCTTTCCTGGGATGGGCTTCTCTGACCTTGTGTGAGAATGAAGCCCAGGCAGGTCACCGCAGTCTGTGATATTTGAGCTTTTTCTTGGACAACTTCTATCCTTTATTGGCTTGGTAGTTCAGAGGTCTCCTTAGTAGGGCTGGCGATCAGAATGTCGTCTGCATATTGCAGGAGGGTTTCCTTTTCCAGAGGTAGAACTTTTCGGTCGTTAGCTAAGCTTTCCCCAAAGATGGTGTGGGAATTTTTGAACCCTTGGGGCAAGACGGCCCGGAAGTATTGTTTTAGTTGTATGTTGAGTCCTGCCACTCACAAGCCAAAATTTCTTGTGACTCTGGGACTAATGGAATACAAAAGAAGGCATCATTGAAGACTAATACAGAATACCATGTCCTGGTGGTTGGTAGAATGACCAGCAGGGTGTAGGAATCAGGAGCAACTGGAGGTATATCCTCGGTGGCTTCACTGACTGTCCTGACATCCTTTACCAGGTCCCCAGCAGCCCATGGGGCTCTCGTGGTCAGGCCAATCCCAGGATATGGAGCTCTCCTGGGCAGGTACCCCACCCCCAACCCAGCCCACGGGGCTCTCATGGTCAGGCCCCTCCCAGGATACAGAGCTACCCTTGCAGGTACTGTGGCAGGGCTGGGCACACAGGAACCGTGCACATAGCCCTCATTGAAGAGCACCCCCAGCTCACCTGTCGCTCAGAGCTGACACAGAGCACCTCAGAGCAGGACTTGAACTAACAAACAGCAGCTCCGACAGGTCTGTGACCCTGGGCATCACTCTGTGTGGCCTCCCTCCACCTGGTCTTCCAGAGACTTCCACTGCACCCAGGGCACCAGGCCTCTGTCTCCAACCACCACCCACCCCTCCTCTCCCTGACTCCTGGGTTCCTCTCATTAGGAGAGGGTTTTCTTGAAGTTGTCTCCCATTCATGGGCCAGATAAAATGATTAGAAAACAAGCCAAAGCTGCAGCCCCTTGTCTATCCTGACTCTCAGGAGCCCACACCTGTTCCTTGGACCTGGCCGGTTCAGCAAGTTCCATTTTCTGCAACTGTGAGCCCCTGAGGGGTGATGATTGGCTACCTGGGCAGCCTTACCATGCCGGCCAGCCCTCCCCAGGTGTGCCTGGGTTGAGATCAATATAAATACCACTCCAGGCAGCAAAAGCCCCTGCAGCTGTGCCTGACGCCATTTTCTCTGCCCTGTCAGCAGTCTCGGGGCTGGGCTGGTGGGAGGGAGTGAGAGGCCACGGCTTTGTGGGTGGCCCAGTGTGAGTGGGGCTCTGCTGGACTTTCTGCAGCAGATGCCAGGCTGCCACCTGCTAAAGAAGAGGATGTGTCACCCATACCTGCTGCTGGAATTTCTCCCTGGGCAGAGGTGAGGAAGGAAAAAAGCAGTGGGGGCAGGGACAGGACGGGTATCTCAGGCAGGGAAATGGAAATCTTCCAGAAGAGCACCCAGGGCCAGGACCATCCTGGCTGGCCTGCAGGCACCAAGTCAGCTGGCATGCTGTCACTCGTGTGGCTCCATGGCCCTTCCTCTAGGCTTTCAAGTCCTTGTATATATTCAGGTGTTTTACCTGGGAAGGGTGGGAACAGTTCAGCAGCAAGTGGCCTGGGGCTCAGCTCACGTTTACTCACAGATGCCTCGGCACGGTGCCCCAGCTTTGCAATGAGGACGCTTGTTGTGTGGGGGCTGCTGGCTGAATGGGAGACGATTCCCCACCACTGACCAACTTCAGAATTGTTTACAACTGGAGCAAGTGCCCTGATACGGTTTTCCTCTGAGTAACTGGTGGGTTCTGTTTTTTTTTTCTCTTTTTCGTTTTTGGTTCAAGGTAGATTTTATTCCTCTTTTTTGTATTTACAGATATAAGCATGGAAATAATTTATTCATATAAATACATGTATGTGAAGGGAATAATTGTTTTTTCTGTTTTATTTTTTAAATTTTATTTCTTTTTAATTTTGAATTTTATTTTATATTTTTATACAGCAGGTTCTCATTGGTTATCTATTTTATACATATAAATGTTTACATGCCAATCCCAATCTCTCAACTCCTCCCACCACCACCCCTCCAAGAGCTTTCCCCCCTTG
Organism: Leucopleurus acutus; assembly: GCF_964270905.1. Classification (NCBI taxonomy): domain Eukaryota; kingdom Metazoa; phylum Chordata; class Mammalia; order Artiodactyla; family Delphinidae; genus Leucopleurus; species Leucopleurus acutus. The sequence goes on along the minus strand of NW_028138743.1, from coordinate 66,646 downwards.
TTGTCCATACGATTGTTGTCTACATCTGTTGCTCTATTTATGCCTTGCAAAACGGTTAATCTGTACAGTTTTTCTAGGTTCCACATATATGCATGAATATACAAGATTTGTTTTTCTCTTTCTGACTTACTTCACTCTGTAGGACAGTCTCTAGATCCATCGACATCTCTACAAATGACCCAATTTCATTCCTTTCATGGCTTAGTAATATTCCATTTTATATATGTACCACAGCTTTATGCATTCGTCTGTCTGTGGGCATTTAGGTTGCTTCCATTACCTCGATATTGTAAATAGTGATGCAATGAACATTGCGGTGAATGTCTCTTTTTGATTTATGGTTTTGTCTGAGTATATGTCCAGTCCTGGGATTGCTGTATCATATGGTAATTCTATTATTAGTTTCTTAAGAAACTCCATATTGTTCTCCATAGTGACTGTATCAATTTATATTCCCAACAATAGTGGAAGAGTGTTCCTTTTCTCCACACCCTTTCCAGCATTTGTTGTTTGTAGATTTTCAGATGATGCCCATTCTAACAGGTGTGAGGTGATACCTCATTGTTGAGTCCATTTCGTTGAGCAACGGGTAGGTCTTGTCTATTACATATTTGGCTTATGGAACGGTATCTGTGCTAATTTCAAACTCTGGTTTTATGCAGCACCCCAACTCACCTTTCCCCTTAAGCAAGCATAAGTTGGTTTTCTAAACTTGAGACCCTGTTCTGTTTTGTAATTCAGTTCATGTGTAGCCAAGTTTACATTCCGTGCATTAGTGATACCTTATGATGTTTCTTTTTCTGTGTGACTTATTTCACTTAGAATCATCATGCCTCAATCCACTCATTATGCTGGTACAGGCCTGGTGACACAGATTTCATTGCTGAGTGGTATTCTGTTGTACATAAGTACCGCAACTTCTTTATCAATTATTTGTTCTCTGGGATATTTAACTTGTACTGTAGAAGAGGCTCCTGTAAACAGAGCCGTTGTAAATTTTGGGGTGGCTGTGTCTTTTTGATTTTAATTTCCCTAAGCTATAGGACCATAAGTGGAAATGCCCTAGATTCTGTTGCTTTGTTTTTCAGATGTATCAGGAAACACCATACACTTCTCCAGAGTGGCTGTTGGCAATGTACATCCCGCCCATAAGCATAACAAGGCTCCTTTTTCCCCATGGCCTGTCTTGCCTTTCTGGATTTTACACTTTTCTCAGTGGCCCTTTAGACCGGGGGGAAGTGACACTTCATAGTAGTTCGGATTTCCATTGCAAGCTTGCTTGGTTTGCCAAAAAGGGCGTATGTGTTTTTTCCTGAATATATTCAGGAACAAACTCATACGCCCTTTGTTGCCAAGTGCATCATTGTCGATGTTCTGCCTCTTTTCCTATGCTTTAAATGCAAATCCAGTCTACCTCCTGAAATCGGTTTCCTGCAATTCTGCCCCGCTTTCAAGTCCTCTTCGCAGCCTTACTTCAATATATTTTTGGACGTTATCTGTCATTTATAACTCTGCAGGTTTGTGAATTACAGGGCCCCTGAGCTCCTTTCTTCAACTCGCTTTCTTGTGAGCTGGCCGCAAACCCGCAAGACTGCTTCAGGCCCTAATCTGCTTCTGGCAGGGCACGCTGAGCCTTTGGTTAATTCCTCTTCCTGGTGGGAAATGAGTGTTAAATATGCCCGTCCAGACACCTACCTCACTCTCAACCCCTTGGTGATGTGGGTCCTCTGGTTTGTGGCCACTTTTGCTGGGTTCCTCACCTTTCAATGATGTGGCCCCACTAGTGTGAGGACACTCCTGCTTGGTTCTCATCCACGTGGTTATGTGGACCCCCTGGTGAGAGTCTGTTCCTGGCTTTGTTCCTCACCCACCTGTGAGGGAGACCCTCTGCTGATAGGTCACTCCTGCATGGCTGGCACACATTGCCTTGGTGAAGTCAGCCGTGTGGTGGCAGTTGGAGCGTGCTGGGAATCTCTTCCCCCGGTGATGAGGGCCCTCTTGCGTCAGGCCCTAACTGCTGGGCTCACCAACTTTTCTTAGGGAGCCCAGTGATGCTTTGGCACTCCTCTTAGGATCCCATCTCCATGGGGATGTGGGTCTTCTGCTCTGAGGTCCCAACGGCTGGGTTGTTCACATTTTCATGATGTGGGCTCTCTGGTGTTAGTTCACAGAAGCCTGGATCCCATAGCCTCTGTGCTCTTGGCTGCCTGCTGGGAGGTTCCAACTGCTGGATTCCTCACTTTTTTAATTTTTTGGGCCCTCTGTTGTGAGGATCCTCCTGCCTGCCTCACTCCCAGCCCCTTCGTGATGTGTGTCGTCTGGTTTGAGGCCACATGTGCTGGGTTCCTCACCTTTCGATGATGTGGGACCAATGGTCTTAGGAGACTCCTGCCTGGTTCACATCCCCTTGGTGATGTGGGCCCTCTGTTGAGAGTCTGATCCCGGCTGGGTTCCTCACCCATCTGTGAGGTAGGCCGTCTGATGTGAGGTCACTCTTGCCTGGCTTGCTCACCTCGCCTTGTGGACATGAGCCCTCTGGTGGCACTTGGAGCCTGCTGGGAGCCTCCTCTCCTCGGTGATGAGGGCCCTCTGGCATCAGGCCCTAACTGCTGGGCTCCCTACATTTTGTGATGTGCGCCCAGTGGTGCGAGGACACTCCAGCCAGGTTCACATCCCCATTGGGGTGTGGGCCTTCTGCTCTGAGGTCCCAAAGCCTGGGTTGCTCACAGTTTCATGATGTGGGCTCTCTGCTGTTAGTTCACTCCTGCCTGCATCCCATAGCTTCTGTGCTCTGGGCCGCCTGCTGGGAGGTTCCAACTGCTGGATTCCTCACCTTTCTTATTCTTTGGGCCCTCTGTTTTTAGGCTACTCCTGCCTGCCTCACTCCCATTCCCTTTGTGATATGTGTCCTCTGATTTGAGGCCACATGTGCTGGGTTCCGCACCTTTCGATGATGTGACCCCACTGGAGGGAAGACAGTTCTGACTGGTTCCCATCCCCTTGCTGATGTGGGCCCTCAGGTGAGAGTCTGATCCTGGCTGGGTTCCTCACCCTTCTGTGAGGTGGGCCCTCTGCTGTGAGGTCAATCATGCCTGTCTGGCACACGTCACCTTGGCGACGTGGGCCCTCTGGTGGCAGTTGGAGTGTGCTGGGATCCTCCTCCCCTCGGTGATGAGGGCCCTCTTGCCTTAGGCCATAACTGCTGGGCTCCCCACATTTTCTGATGTGCGCCAAGTGAGTGAGGAGACTCTTGCCAGGTTCCCATCCCCATGGCGATATGGGCCTTCTGCTCTGAGGTCAAAACGGCTGGCTTGCTCACAGTACCATGATGTGGGCCCTCTGCTGTGAGTTCACTCCGGCAAGGATCCCTTATCATCGGTGCTCTGAGCCGCCTGCTGGGAGGTTCCAACTGCTGGATTCCTCAACTTTTTTATTCTATGTGCCCTCTGTTGTGAGGCTCCTCCTGCCTGCCTCACTGCCAGCCCCTTGGTGATGACTGTCCTATGGCTTGAGGCCACATGTGCTGCGTTCCTCACCTTTCGATGATGTGACCCCACTCGTGTGAGGACACTCCTGCCTGGTTCCCATCCCCTTGGTGAGGTGGGCCCTCTGGCGAGAGTCTAATCCTGGCTGGGTTCCTCAACGTTCTGTGAGGTAGGCCCTCTGCTGTGAGGTCACTCCTGCCTGGCTGGCACACGTCACCTTGGAGACGTGAGCCCTCTGGTGGCAGTTGGAGCGTGCAGGGCGCCTCCTCCTCTCGGTGATGACGGCCCTCTGGCGTCAGGCCCTAAATGGTGGGCTCCCCACATTTTCTGATGTGCGCCCAGTGGTGCGAGGACACTCCAGCCAGGTTCCCATTCCCATGGGGATGTGGTCCTTCTGCGCTGAGGTCTCAACTCCTGGGTTGCTCACAGTTTTGTGATGTGGGCCCTCTGCTGTGAGTTCACTGTGGCCTGGATCCCATAGCCTCGGTGTTCTGGGCCGCCTGCTGGAAGGTCTAAATGCTGGAATCCTCACGTTTTTTATATTATGTGCCCTGTGTTGTGAGGCTACTCCTGCCTGCCTCACTCCAAGGCCCTTGGTGATGTGGGTCCTCTGGTTTGAGGACACATGTGCTGGGTTCCTCACCTTAAGATGATGAGGCCCCACTGGTGTGAGGATAATCCTGACTGGGTCCCATCCCCTTTGTGATGTGGGCCCTCTGGTGAGAGTCTGATCCTGGCTGGGTTCCTCACCCATCTGTGAGGTGGGCCCTCTACTATCAGGTAACTCTTGCCTGGGTTGCTCACCTCGCCTTGTTCACATGAGCCCTCTGGTGGCAATTGGACCCTGCTGGGAGCCTCCTCAGCTCTGTGATGAGGGCCCTCTGATGTCAGGCCCTAACTGCTGGGCTCCCCAACTTTTCTTAGTGAGCCCAGTGTTGCTCAAGCACTCCTCTTAGGTTCCCATCCCCATGGGGATGTGGGCCTTCTGCTCTGAGGTTCCAACGGCTGCGTTGATCACAATTTCATGATGTGGGCTCTCTGGTGTTAGTTCACTGTGGCCTGGATCCCATAGCCTCTGTGGTCTTGGCTGCCTGCTGGGAGGTTCCAACTGTTCGATTCCTCAACTTTTGTATTCTATGGGTCCTGTGTTGTGATGCTCCTCCTGCCTGCCTCACTCGCAACCCCTTCATGATGTGGGTCTTCTGGTTTGAGGCCACATGTGCTGGGTTAGGCAACTTTCAATGATGTGGCCCCACTGGTGTGAGGACACTCCTGCCTGGTTCCCATCCCCTTGGTGATGTGGGCCTTCTGGTGACAGTCTTATCCTGGCTGGGTTCCTCACTCTTCTGTGAGGTAGGCCCTCTGCTGTGAGGTCAATCCTGCCTGACTTGCACACATCACCTTGGCGACGTGGGCCCTCTGTTGGCACATGGAACCTGCTGGGAGCCTCCTGCCCTCGGTGATGATGGCCCTCTAGCATCAGGCTCTAACTGCTGGGCTCCCCACGTTTTCTGATGTGAGCCCAGTGATGCCAGGACACTCCTGTCAGGTTCCCATCCCCATGGGGATGTGGGCTTTCTGCTCTGAGGTCCCAATGCCTGGGTTGCTCACAGTTTCATGATGTGGGCTCTCTGGTGTTAGTTAACTCCTGCCTGCATCCCATAGCTTCTGTGCTCTCGGCCGCCTGCTGGGAGGTTCCAAATGCTGGATTCCTCACTTTTTTTATTCTTTGGGCCCTCTGTTTTTAGGCTACTCCTACCTGCCTCACTCCCATCCCCTTTGTGATGTATGTCCTCTGATATGAGGCCACATGTGCTGGGTTCCTCACCTTTCGATGATGTGGCCCCACTGGTGGGAGGACAGTCCTGACTGGTTCCCATCCCCTTGGTGTTGTGGGCCCTCTGGTGAGAGTCTCATCCTGCCTCGGTTCCTCACCCTTCTGTGAGATAGGCCCTCTGCTGTGAGGTCACTACTGCCTGGCTGGTGCATGCCACCTTGTAGACGTGGGCCCTCTGTTGGCAGTTGGAACCTGCTGGGAGTCTCCTCCCCTCAGTTATGAGGGCCCCCTGGCATCAGGCCCTAACTGCTGGGCTCCTAACATTTTCTGATATGTGCTAAGTGGTGTGAAGCCACTCCTGCCAGGTTCCCATCCCAATGGGGATGTGGGCCTTCTGTTCTGAGGTTCCAACAGCTGGGCTGCTCACAGGTTCATGATGTGGGCCCTCTGCTGTGAGTTCACTGCGGCCTGGATCCCATAGCCTCGGTGCTCTGGGCCACTTGCTGGGAGGTTCCAACTGCTGGATTCCTCAACTTTTATATTCTATGGACCCTGTGTTGTGAGGCCAGTCCTGCCAGCCTCATTCCAAACCCCTTGGTGATGTGGTTCCTCTGGTTTGAGGACACATGTGCTGGGATCCTCACCTTTTGATGATGTTGTCCCACTGGTGTGGGGACACTCCTGCCTGGTTCCCATCCCCTTGGTGATGTGGGCCCTCTGGTGAGAGTCTGATCCTGGCTGTGTTCCTCACCCTTCTGTGAGGTGGGCCCTCTGCTGTGAGGTCACTCCTGCCAGGCTGGCACACATCGCCTTGGCGACGTTGGCCCTCTGGTGGCAGCTGGAGCCTGCTGGGAGCCTCCTCCTCTCGGTGATGAGTGCCCTCTAGCGTCAGGCCCTAACTTCTGAGCACCCCACGTTTTCTGATGTGAGCCCAGTGATGCCAGGACACTCCTGTCATGTTCCCATCACCATGGGGATGTGGGCCTTCTGCTCTGAGGTCCCAATGTCTGGGTTGCTCACAGTTTCATGATGTGGGCTGTCTGGTGTTAGTTCACTCTGGCCTGGTTCCTCTAGCCTCTGTGCTCTGGGCCGCCTGCTGGGAGGTTCCAACTGCTGGATTCCTCACCTTTCTTATTTTTGGGCCCTCTGTTATGAGGCTCCTCCTGCCTGCCTCACTCCCAGCCCCTTGGTGATGGGTGTCCTATGGTTTGAAGCCACATGTTCTGGGTTCCTCACCTTTAGATGATGTGGCCCTACTCATGTGAGGACACTCCTGCCTGGTTCCAATCCATTTGGTGATGTGGGCCCTCTGGTGCGAGTCTGATCCTGACTGGGTTCGTCACACTTCTCTGAGGTGGGCCCTCTGCTGTGAGGTCATTCGTGCCTGGTTGGCACACATCGCCTTGGCGACGTCAGCCCTCTGGTGGCAGTTGGAGCCTGCTGGGAGCCTCCTTCCCTTGGTGATGAGGGTCCTCTGGCGCCAGGCCCTAACTGCTGGTCGCCCAAAATTTTCTGATACGTTCTCAGTGGTGCGAGGACACTCCTACCAGAATTCCATCCCCATGGGGATGTGGGCCTCCTGCTCTGAGGTCCCAATGGCTGGGTTGCTCAGTTTCATGACATGGGCCCTCTTCTGTGAGTTCACTGTGGCCTGGATCCCATAGTCTCGGTGCTGGGCCGCCTGCTGGGAGGTTCCAACTGCTGGATTCCTCACTTTTTTATTCTATGTGCCCAGTGTTGTGAGGCTACTCCTGCCTGCCTCACTCCGAGGTCCTTGGTGATGTGGGTCCTCTGGTTTGAGGACACATGTGCTGAGTACCTCAGCTTTCGATGATGTGGCCCCACTGATGTGAAGACACTCCTGCCTGGTTCCCATCCCCTTGGTGATGTGGGCCCTCTGGTGAGAGTCTGATGTTGGCTGGGTTTCTCACCCTTCTGTGAGGTGGGACCTCTGCTGTGAGGTAACTCCTGCCTGGCATGCTAACGTTGCCTTGGCAATGTGAGCCCTCAGGTGGCAGTTGGAGCCTGCTGGGAATCTCCTCCCCTCAGTTATGAGAGCTCTGGATAAAACACATATGCCCTTTTTTGCCAAGTGCATTATTTTCCAAGTTCTGTCTCTTTTCCTATGCTTTAAGAGCTACTCCCGTGTATGTTCTGAAATCAATTTCCAGCAATTCTGCCCCGCATTCAAGTCCTCTTCGCAGCCTTACTTCAGCATAATTTTGGATGATAGCTGTCATTTATAACTCCGCAGGTTTCTGAATTACAGTGCCCCTGAGCTCCTTTCTTCAACTCGCTTTCTTGTGAGCTGGCCGCAACACCGCAGGATCTCCTCAGGCCCTAATTTAGTTCCAGCATGGCACGCGGAGCCTTTGGTTCATTTATCTTCCTGGTGGGAAATGAGAGTTAAATTTGCCGTCCAGACACCGACAGATAGTCTCCCAATGCTTCTCCTTATTCCTGTTCATCTTCCGAAGAAATTGCAAACTGGGCCAAACAGGAGGTTAAAGGCACTGACTCTACAAGTGGGGAGAGTGTTAGTAAAGCGTATGGAATGTTGCACCCGAGTACCAGGGGACAAAAACTGAGACACATTTGAACACGTTTCCCGATCACACGGTGGATCATACTCTGGGTTCCACATGCATGTTTTAGCTGAAGGAAGAATCTCTTAAACGTGGAGAGTTGAGACCCATGGAATGGGTACCATGCAATATGACTTCAAAGGGTCTGCATTTGCTCACCGAACCTCACCAATCCTATCACTGCTGCGTTTATGCCGCTGTACACACGCTTCATTCTCTTTCGGAGACATATAAATCCATAGGTTTTAAGATTCTTACTAGTCAGGTATATTCTTAGGCGTTTAATATGGGGTGTTGAGTCCACTTCGTTGAGCAAGGAGTAGCTCTTGTCTATTACATATTTGGCTTATGGAACGGTATCTGTGCTAATTTCAATCTCTGGTTTTATGCAGCACCCCAACTCACCTTTCCCCTTAAGCAAGCATAAGTTGGTTTTCTACATTTGAGACCCTGTTCTGTTTTGTAATTCAGTTCTTGTGTAGCCAAGTTTACATTCCATGTATTAGTGATATCTTATGATGTTTCTTTTTCTGTGTGACTAATTTCACTTAGAATCATCGTACCTGAATCCACTCATTATGCTGCTACGGGCCTGTTGACATAGATTTCATTGCTGAGTGATATTGCATTGTACGTAAGTACCACAATTTCTTTATCCATTTTTCGCTTTCTGTGATATTGAACTTGTACCGTAAACGAGGTTCTTGTAAACAGAGCCGTCCCAAACTTTGGGGTGGCTGTGTCTTTTTGATTTTAATTTCCCTAAGCTATAGGACCATAAGTGGAAGTGCCCTAGGCTCTGTTGCTTTGTTTTTTGGATGTTTCAGGAAACACCATACACTTCTCCAGAGTGGCTGCTGGCAATTTACATCCCGCCCATCAGCATAACTAGGCTTCCAGTTCTCCATGGCCTGTCCTGCCTTTCTGGATTTTACACTTTTTTCAGATGGCCCTTTTGACCGGGGGGCAGTGAGACTTCATTGTAGTGCAGATTTCCTTTGCAAGCTTGCTTGGTTGGCCAAAAAGGGCGTATGCGTTTTTTCCTGAATATATTCAGGAAAAAACGCATACGCCCTTTTTGGCCAAGTGCATCATTGTGGACGTTCTGCCTCTTTTCCTATGCTTTACATGCAATTCCAGTCTACCTCCTGAAATCGGTTTCCTGCAATTCTGCCCCCCTTTCAACTCCTCTTGGCAGCCTTACTTCAATATATTTTTGGAAGATAGCTGTCCTTTATAACTCTGCAGGTTTGTGAATTACAGTGCCCCTGAGCTCCTTTCTTCAACTCGCTTTCTTGTGAGCTGGCCGCAACACCGCAGGATTGCTTCTGGTCCTAGTGTGGTTCCGGCATGGCACGCTGAGCCTTTGGTTAATTCCTCTTCCTGGTTGGAAATGAGAGTTAAATTTGCCCGTCTGGACACCTCCACCTAGTCTCTCATTGGTTCTCCCTATTCCTGTTCATTTTCCACAGAAAATGCAAACTGGGCCAAACAGGAGGTTAAAGGCACTGACTCTCCAAGTGGGGAGAGTGTTAGTAAAGCTTCTGGAATGTTGCACCCGAGGACCAGGAAACGAAAATTGAGACACATTTGAACACGTTTTCCGATCACACGGTGGATCATACTCTGGGTTCCACATGCATGTTTTAGCTGAAGGAAGAATCCCTTAAACAGGGAGAGTTGAGACCCATGGAATGGGTACCATGCAATATGACTTCAAAGGGTCTGCATTTGCTCACCGAACCTCAGCAATCCTATCACTGCTGCGTTTATGCCACTGTACACACGCTTGATTCTCTTTCGGAGACATATAAATCCATAGGTTTTAAGATTCTTACTAGTCAGGTAGATTCTTACTAGTCAGGTATATTCTTAGGCGTTTAATATGGGGTGTTGAGCCCACTTCGTTGAGCAAGGAGTAGCTCTTGTCTATTACATATTTGGCTTATGGAACGGTATCTGTGCTCATTTCAATCTCTGGTTTTATGCAGCACCCCAACTCACCCGTCCCCTTAAGCAAGCATAAGTTGGTTTTCTACATTTGACACCCTGTTCTGTTTTGTAATTCAGTTCTTGTGTAGCCAAGTTTACATTCCGTGTATTAGTGATATCTTATGATGTTTCTTTTTCTGTGTGACTAATTTCACTTAGAATCATCGTACCTGAATCCACTCATTATGCTGCTACGGGCCTGATGACATAGATTTCATTGCTGAGTGATATTGCATTGTACGTAAGTACCACAGTTTCTTTATCCATTTTTCGCTTTCTGTGATATTGAACTTGTACCGTAAACGAGGTTCTTGTAAACAGAGCCGTCCCAAAATTTGGGGTGGCTGTGTCTTTTTGATTTTAATTTCCCTAAGCTATAGGACCATAAGTGGAAGTGCCCTAGGCTCTGTTGCTTTGTTTTTTGGATGTTTCAGGAAACACCATACACTTCTCCAGAGTGGCTGCTGGCAATTTACATCCCGCCCATCAGCATAACTAGGCTCCCAGTTCTCCATGGCCTGTCCTGCCTTTCTGGATTTTACACTTTTTTCAGATGGCCCTTTTGACCGGGGGGCAGTGAGACTTCATTGTAGTGCAGATTTCCTTTGCAAGCTTGCTTGGTTGGCCAAAAAGGGCGTATGCATTTTTTCCTGAATATATTCAGGAAAAAACGCATACGCCCTTTTTGGCCAAGTGCATCATTGTGGACGTTCTGCCTCTTTTCCTATGCTTTACATGCAATTCCAGTCTACCTCCTGAAATCGGTTTCCTGCAATTCTGCCCTGCTTTCAACTCCTCTTGGCATCCTAATTCAATATATTTTTGGAAGATAGCTGTCATTTATAACTCTGCAGGTTTGTGAATTACAGTGCCCCTGAGCTCCTTTCTTCAACTCGCTTTCTTGTGAGCTGGCCGCAACACCGCAGGATTGCTTCAGGCCCTAGTTTGGTTCCGGCACGGCATGCTGAGCCTTTGGTTAATTCCTCTTCCTGGTGGGAAATGAGAGTTAAATTGGCCCGTCCGGACACCTCCACCTAATCTCTCATTGGTTCTCCCTATTCCTGTTCATCTTCCGCAGAAATTGCTAACTGGGCCAAACAGGAGGTTAAAGGCACTGACTCTCCAAGTGGGGAGAGTGTTAGTAAAGCGTCTGGAATGTTGCACCCGAGTACCAGGGGACCAAAACTGAGACACATTTGAAAACGTTTTCCGACCACATGGTGGATCATACTCTGGGTTCCACATGCATGTTTTAGCTGAAGGAAGAATCCCTTAAACATGGAGAGTTGAGACCCATGGAATGGGTACCATGCAATATGACTTCAAAGGGTCTGCATTTGCTCACCGAACCTCACCAATCCTATCACTGCTGCGTTTATGCAGCTGTACACACGCTTGATTCTCTTTCGGAGACATATAAATCCATAGGTTTTAAGATTCTTACTAGTCAGGTAGATTCTTACTAGTCAGGTATATTCTTAAGCGTTTAATATGGGGTGTTGAGTCCACTTCGTTGAGCAAGGAGTAGCTCTTTTCTATTACATATTTGGCTTATGGAACGGTATCTGTGCTCATTTCAATCTCTGGTTTTATGCAGCACCCCAACTCACCCGTCCCCTTAAGCAAGCATAAGTTGGTTTTCTACATTTGACACCCTGTTCTGTTTTGTAATTCAGTTCTTGTGTAGCCAAGTTTACATTCCATGTATTAGTGATATCTTATGATGTTTCATTTTCTGTGTGACTAATTTCACTTAGAATCATCGTACCTGAATCCACTCATTATGCTGCTACGGGTCTGATGACATAGATTTCATTGCTGAGTGATATTGCATTGTACGTAAGTACCACAATTTCTTTATCCATTTTTCGCTCTCTGTGATATTGAAATTGTACCATAAACGAGGTTCTTGTAAACAGAGCCGTCCCAAACTTTGGGGTGGCTGTGTCTTTTTGATTTTAATTTCCCTAAGCTATAGGACCATAAGTGGAAGTGCCCTAGGCTCTGTTGCTTTGTTTTTTGGATGTTTCAGGAAACACCATACACTTCTCCAGAGTGGCTGCTGGCAATTTACATCCCGCCCATCAGCATAACAAGGCTCCCAGTTCTCAATGGCCTGTCCTGCCTTTCTGGATTTTACACTTTTTTCAGATGGCCCTTTTGACCGGGGGGCAGTGAGACTTCATTGTAGTGCAGATTTCCTTTGCAAGCTTGCTTGGTTGGCCAAAAAGGGCGTATGCGTTTTTCCCTGAATATATTCAGGAAAAAACGCATACGCCCTTTTTGGCCAAGTGCATCATTGTGGACGTTCTGCGTCTTTTCCTATGCTTTACATGCAATTCCAGTCTACCTCCTGAAATCGGTTTCCTGCAATTCTGCCCCGCTTTCAACTCCTCTTGGCAGCCTTACTTCAATATATTTTTGGAAGATAGCTGTCATTTATAACTCTGCAGGTTTGTGAATTACAGTGCCCCTGAGCTCCTTTCTTCAACTCGCTTTCTTGTGAGCTGGCCGCAACACCGCAGGATTGCTTCAGGCCCTAGTTTGGTTCCGGCACGGCATGCTGAGCCTTTGGTTAATTCCTCTTCCTGGTGGGAAATGAGAGTTAAATTTGCCCGTCCGGACACCTCCACCTAGTCTCTCATTGGTTCTCCCTATTCCTGTTCATTTTCCACAGAAATTGCAAACTGGGCCAAACAGGAGGTTAAAGGCACTGACTCTCCAAGTGGGGAGAGTGATAGTAAAGCGTCTGGAATGTTGCACCCGAGTACCAGGGGACGAAAACTGAGACACATTTGAACACGTTTCCCGATCACACGGTGGATCATACTCTGGGTTCCACATGCATGTTTTAGCTGAAGGAAGAATCCATTAAACCTGGAGAGTTGAGACCCATGGAATGGGTACCATGCAATATGACTTCAAAGGGTCTGCATTTGCTCACCGAACCTCAGCAATCCTATCACTGCTGCGTTTATGCCGCTGTACACACGCTTGATTCTCTTTCGGAGACATATAAATCCATAGGTTTTAAGATTCTTACTAGTCAGGTATATTCTTAGGCGTTTAATATGGAGTGTTGAGTCCACTTCGTTGAGCAAGGAGTAGCTCTTGTCTATTACATATTTGGCTTATGGAACGGTATCTGTGCTCATTTCAATCTCTGGTTTTATGCAGCACCCCAACTCACCTTTCCCCTTAAGCAAGCATAAGTTGGTTTTCTACATTTGACACCCTGTTCTGTTTTGTAATTCAGTTCTTGTGTAGCCAAGTTTACATACCGTGTATTAGTGATATCTTATGATGTTTCTTTTTCTGTGTGACTAATTTCACTTAGAATCATCGTACCTGAATCCACTCATTATGCTGATACGGGCCTGTTGACATAGATTTCATTGCTGAGTGATATTGCATTGTACGTAAGTACCACAATTTCTTTATGCATTTTTCGCTTTCTGTGATATTGAACTTGTACCGTAAACGAGGTTCTTGTAAACAGAGCCGTCCCAAACATTGGGGTGGCTGTGTCTTTTTGATTTTAATTTCCCTAAGCTATAGGACCATAAATGGAAGTGCCCTAGGCTCTGTTGCTTTGTTTTTTGGATGTTTCAGGAAACACCATACACTTCTCCAGAGTGGCTGCTGGCAATTTACATCCCGCCCATCCGCATAACTAGGCTCCCAGTTCTCCATGGCCTGTCCTGCCTTTCTGGATTTTACACTTTTTTCAGATGGCCCTTTTGACCGGGGGGCAGTGAGACTTCATTGTAGTGCAGATTTCCTTTGCAAGCTTGCTTGGTTGGCCAAAAAGGGCGTATGCGTTTTTTCCTGAATATATTCAGGAAAAAACGCATACGCCCTTTTTGGCCAAGTGCATCATTGTGGACGTTCTGCCTCTTTTCCTATGCTTTACATGCAATTCCAGTCTACCTCCTGAAATCGGTTTCCTGCAATTCTACCCTGCTTTCAACTCCTCCTGGCATCCTAATTCAATATATTTTTGGAAGATAGCTGTCATTTATAACTCTGCAGGTTTGTGAATTACAGTGCCCCTGAGCTCCTTTCTTCAACTCGCTTTCTTGTGAGCTGGCCGCAACACCGCAGGATTGCTTCAGGCCCTAGTTTGGTTCCGGCACGGCATGCTGAGCCTTTGGTTAATTCCTCTTCCTGGTGGGAAATGAGAGTTAAATTGGCCCGTCCGGACACCTCCACCTAATCTCTCATTGGTTCTCCCTATTCCTGTTCATCTTCCGCAGAAATTGCTAACTGGGCCAAACAGGAGGTTAAAGGCACTGACTCTCCAAGTGGGGAGAGTGTTAGTAAAGCGTCTGGAATGTTGCACCCGAGTACCAGGGGACCAAAACTGAGACACATTTGAACACGTTTTCCGACCACATGGTGGATCATACTCTGGGTTCCACATGCATGTTTTAGCTGAAGGAAGAATCCCTTAAACATGGAGAGTTGAGACCCATGGAATGGGTACCATGCAATATGACTTCAAAGGGTCTGCATTTGCTCACCGAACCTCACCAATCCTATCACTGCTGCGTTTATGCAGCTGTACACACGCTTGATTCTCTTTCGGAGACATATAAATCCATAGGTTTTAAGATTCTTACTAGTCAGGTATATTGTTAGGCGTTTAATATGGGGTGTTGAGTCCACTTCGTTGAGCAAGGAGTAGCTCTAGTCTATTACATATTTGGCTTATGGAACGGTATCTGTGCTAATTTCAATCTCTGGTTTTATGCAGCACCCCAACTCACCTTTCCCCTTAAGCAAGCATAAGTTGGTTTTCTCCATTTGACACCCTGTTCTGTTTTGTAATTCAGTTCTTGTGTAGCCAAGTTTACATTCCGTGTATTAGTGATATCTTATGATGTTTCTTTTTCTGTGTGACTTATTTCACTTAGAATCATCGTACCTGAATCCACTCATTATGCTGCTACGGGCCTGATGACATAGATTTCATTGCTGAGTGATATTGCATTGTACGTAAGTACCACAACTTCTTTATCCATTTTTCACTTTCTGTGATATTGAACTTGTACCGTAAACGAGGTTCTTGTAAACAGAGCCGTCCCAAACTTTGGGGTGGCTGTGTCTTTTTGATTTTAATTTCCCTAAGCTATAGGACCATAAGTGGAAGTGCCCTAGGCTCTGTTGCTTTGTTTTTTGGATGTTTCAGGAAACACCATACACTTCTCCAGAGTGGCTGCTGGCAATTTACATCCCGCCCATCAGCATAACAAGGCTCCCAGTTCTCCATGGCCTGTCCTGCCTTTCTGGATTTTACACATTTTTCGGATGGCCCTTTTGACCGGGGGGCAGTGAGACTTCATTGTAGTGCAGATTTCCTTTGCAAGCTTGCTTGGTTGGCCAAAAAGGGCGTATGCGTTTTTTCCTGAATATATTCAGGAAAAAACGCATACGCCCTTTTTGGCCAAGTGCATCATTGTGGACGTTCTGCCTCTTTTCCTATGCTTTACATGCAATTCCAGTCTACCTCCTGAAATCGGTTTCCTGCAATTCTGCTCCACTTTCAAGTCCTCTTGACAGCCTTACTTCAATATATTTTTGGAAGATAGCTGTCATTTATAACTCTGCAGGTTTGTGAATTACAGTGCCCCTGAGCTCCTTTCTTCAACTCGCTTTCTTGTGAGCTGGCCGCAACACCGCAGGATTGCTTCAGGCCCTCGTTTGGTTCCGGCACGGCATGCTGAGCCTTTGGTTAATTCCTCTTCCTGGTGGGAAATGAGAGTTAAATTTGTCCGTCCAGACACCTCCACCTAGTCTCTCATTGGTTCTCCCTATTCCTGTTCATTTTCCACAGAAATTGCAAACTGGGCCAAACAGGAGGTTTTAGGCACTGACTCTCCAAGTGGGGAGAGTGTTAGTAAAGCGTCTGGAATGTTGCACCCGAGTACCAGGGGACGAAAACTGAGACACATTTGAACACGTTTCCCGATCACACAGTGGATGATACTCTGGGTTCCACAGGCATGTTTTAGCTGAAGGAAGAATCCCTTAAACATGGAGAGTTGAGACCCATGGAATGGGTACCATGCAATATGACTTCAAAGGGTCTGCATTTGCTCACCGAACCTCACCAGTCCTATCACTGCTGCGTTTATGCCGCTGTACACACGCTTGATTCTCTTTCGGAGACATATAAATCCATAGGTTTTAAGATTCTTACTAGTCATGTATATTCTTAGGCGTTTAATATGGGGTGTTGAGTCCACTTCGTTGAGCAAGGAGTAGCTCTTGTCTATTACATATTTGGCTTATGGAACGGTATCTGTGCTAATTTCAATCTCTGGTTTTATGCAGCACCCCAACTCACCTTTCCCCTTAAGCAAGCATAAGTTGGTTTTCTACATTTGACACCCTGTTCTCTTTTGTAATTCAGTTCTTGTGTAGCCAAGTTTACATTCCGTGTATTAGTGATATCTTATGATGTTTCTTTTTCTGTGTGACTTATTTCAGTTAGAATCATCATACCTGAATCCACTCATTATGCTGCTACGGGCCTGATGACATAGATTTCATTGCTGAGTGATATTGCATTGTACGTAAGTACCACAACTTCTTTATCCATTTTTCGCTTTCTGTGATATTGAACTTGTACCGTAAATGAGGTTCTTGTAAACAGAGCCGTCCCAAAATTTGGGGTGGCTGTGTCTTTTTGATTTTAATTTCCCTAAGCTATAGGACCATAAGTGGAAGTGCCCTAGGCTCTGTTGCTTTGTTTTTTGGATGTTTCAGGAAACACCATACACTTCTCCAGAGTGGCTGCTGGCAATTTACATCCCGCCCATCAGCATAACAAGGCTCCCAGTTCTCCATGGCCTGTCCTGCCTTTCTGGATTTTACACTTTTTTCAGATGGCCCTTTTTACCGGGGGGCAGTGAGACTTCATTGTAGTGCAGATTTCCTTTGCAAGCTTGCTTGGTTGGCCAAAAAGGGCGTATGCGTTTTTTCCTGAATATATTCAGGAAAAAACGCATACGCACTTTTTGGCCAAGTGCATCATTGTGGACGTTCTGCGTCTTTTCCTATGCTTTACATGCAATTCCAGTCTACCTCCTGAAATCGGTTTCCTGCAATTCTGCCCGGCTTTCAACTCCTCTTGGCTGACTTACTTCAATATATTTTTGGAAGACAGCTGTCATTTATAACTCTGCAGGTTTGTGAATTACAGTGCCCCTGAGCACCTTTCTTCAACTCGCTTTCTTGTGAGCTGGCCGCAACACCGCAGGATTGCTTCAGGCGCTAGTTTGGATCCGGCACGGCATGCTGAGCCTTTGGTTAATTACTCTTCCTGGTGGGAAATGAGAGTTAAATTTGCCCGTCCAGACACCTCCACCTAATCTCTCATTGGTTCTCCCTATTCCTGTTCATTTTCCACAGAAAGTGCAAACTTGGCCAAACAGGAGGTTAAAGGCACTGACTCTCCAAGTGGGGAGAGTGTTAGTAAAGCGTCTGGAATGTTGCACCCGAGTACCAGGGGACGAAAACTGAGACACATTTGAACACGTTTCCCGATCACACGGTGGATCATACTCTGGGTTCCACATGCATGTTTTAGCTGAAGGAAGAATCCCGTAAACATGGAGAGGTGAGACCCATGGAATGGGTACCATGCAATATGACTTCAAAGGGTCTGCATTTGCTCACCGAACCTCAACAGTCCTATCACTGCTGCGTTTATGCCACTGTACACACGCTTGATTCTCTTTCGGAGACATATAAATCCATAGGTTTTAAGATTCTTACTAGTCAGGTATATTCTTAGGCGTTTAATATGGGGTGTTGAGTCCACTTCGTTGAGCAAGGAGTAGCTCTTGTCTATTACATATTTGGCTTATGGAACGGTATCTGTGCTAATTTCAATCTCTGGTTTTATGCAGCACCCCAACTCACCTTTCCCCTTAAGCAAGCATAAGTTGGTTTTCTCCATTTGACACCCTGTTCTGTTTTGTAATTCAGTTCTTGTGAAGCCAAGTTTACATTCCGTGTATTAGTGATATCTTATGATGTTTCTTTTTCTGTGTGACTTATTTCACTTAGAATCATCGTACCTGAATCCACTCATTATGCTGCTACGGGCCTGATGACATAGATTTCATTGCTGAGTTATATTGCATTGTACGTAAGTACCACAACTTCTTTATCCATTTTTCGCTTTCTGTGATATTGAACTTGTACCATAAACGAGGTTCTTGTAAACAGAGCCGTCCCAAACTTTGGGGTGGCTGTGTCTTTTTTATTTTAATTTCCCTAAGCTATAGGACCATAAGTGGAAGTGCCCTAGGCTCTGTTGCTTTGTTTTTTGGATGTTTCAGGAAACACCATACACTTCTCCAGAGTGGCTGCTGGCAATTACATCCCGCCCATCAGCATAACAAGGCTCCCAGTTCTCCATGGCCTGTCCTGCCTTTCTGGATTTTACACTTTTTTCAGATGGCCCTTTTGACCGGGGGGCAGTGAGACTTCATTGTAGTGCAGATTTCCTTTGCAAGCTTGCTTGTTTGGCCAAAAAGGGCGTATGCGTTTTTTCCTGAATATATTCAGGAAAAAACGCATACGCCCTTTTTGGCCAAGTGCATCATTGTGGACGTTCTGCCTCTTTCCCTATGCTTTACATGCAATTCCAGTCTACCTCCTGAAATCGGTTTCCTGCAATTCTGCCCGCTTTCAACTCCTCTTGGCAGCCTTACTTCAATATATTTTTGGAAGATAGCTGTCATTTAAAACTCTGCAGGTTTGTGAATTACAGTGCCCCTGAGCTCCTTTCTTCAACTCGCTTTCTTGTGAGCTGGCTGCAACACCGCAGGATTGCTTCAGGCCCTAGTTTGGTTCCGGCACGGCATGCTGAGCCTTTGGTTAATTCCTCTTCCTGGTGGGAAATGAGAGTTAAATTTGCCCGACCAGACACCTCCACCTAGTCTCTCATTGGTTCTCCCTATTCCTGTTCATTTTCCACAGAAATTGCAAACTGGGCCAAACAGGAGGTTAAAGACACTGACTCTCCAAGTGGGGAGAGTGTTAGTAAAGCGTCTGGAATGTTGCACCCGAGTACCAGGGGACGAAAACTGAGACACATTTGAACACGTTTCCCGATCACACAGTGGATCATACTCTGTGTTCCACAGGCATGTTTTAGCTGAAGGAAGAATCCCTTAAACATGGAGAGTTGAGACCCGTGGAATGGGTACCATGCAATATGACTTCAATGGGTCTGCATTTGCTCACCGAACCTCACCAGTCCTATCACTGCTGCGTTTATGCCGCTGTACACACGCTTGATTCTCTTTCGGAAACATATCAATCCATAGGTTTTAAGATTCTTACTAGTCAGGTATATTCTTAGGCGTTTAATATGGGGTGTTGAGTCCACTTCGTTGAGCAAGGAGTAGCTCTTGTCTATTACATATTTGGCTTATGGAACGGTATCTGTGCTAATTTCAATCTCTGGTTTTATGCAACACCCCAACTCACCTTTCCCCTTAAGCAAGCATAAGTTGGTTTTCTACATTTGACACCCTGTTCTGTTTTGTAATTCACTTCCTGTGTAGCCAAGTTTACATTCCGTGTAGTAGTGATATCTTATGATGTTTCTTTTTCTGTGTGACTTATTTCACTTAGAATCATCGTACCTGAATCCACTCATTATGCTGCTATGGGCCTGATGACATAGATTTCATTGCTGAGTGATATTGCATTGTACGTAAGTACCACAACTTCTTTATCCATTTATCGCTTTGTGTGATATTGAACTTGTACCGTAAAAGAGGTTCTTGTAAACAGAGCCGTCCCAATCTTTGGGGTGGCTGTGTCTTTTTGATTTTAATTTCCCTAAGCTATAGGACCATAAGTGGAAGTGCCCTAGGCTCTGTTGCTTTGTTTTTTGGATGTTTCAGGAAACACCATACACTTCTCCAGAGTGGCTGCTGGCAATTTACATCCCGCCCTTCAGCATAACAAGGGTCCCAGTTCTCCATGGCCTGTCCTGCCTTTCTGGATTTTACACTTTTTTCAGATGGCCCTTTTTACCGGGGGGCAGTGAGACTTCATTGTAGTGCAGATTTCCTTTGCAAGCTTGCTTGGTTGGCCAAAAAGGGCGTATGCGTTTTTTCCTGACGCATACGCCCTTTTTGGCCAAGTGCATCATTGTGGACTTCTGCCTCTTTTCCTATGCTTTACATGCAATTCCAGTCTACCTCCTGAAATCGGTTTCCTGCAATTCTGCCCGCTTTCAACTCCTCTTGGCAGCCTTACTTCAATATATTTTTGGAAGATAGCTGTCATTTATAACTCTGCAGGTTTGTGAATTACAGTGCCCCTGACCTCCTTTCTTCAAGTCGCTTTCTTGTGAGCTGGCCGCAACACCGCAGGATTGCTTCAGGCCCTAGTTTGGTTCCGGCACGGCATGCTGAGCCTTTGGTTAATTCCTCTTCCTGGTGGGAAATGAGAGTTAAATTTGCCCGTCCAGACACCTCCACCTAGTCTCTCATTGGTTCTCCCTATTCCTGTTCATTTTCCACAGAAATTGCAAACTGGGCCAAACAGGAGGTTAAAGGCACTGACTGTCCAAGTGGGGAGAGTGTTAGTAAAGCGTCTGGAATGTTGCACCCGAGTACCTGGGGACGAAAACTGAGACACATTTGGACACGTTTCCCAATCACACGGTGGATCATACTCTGGGTTCCACATGCATGTTTTAGCTGAAGGAAGAATCCCTTAAACATGGAGAGTTGAGACCCATGGAATGGGTACCATGCAATATGACTTCAAAGGGTCTGCATTTGCTCACCGAACCTCACCAATCCTATCACTGCTACGTTTATGCCACTGTACACACGTTTGATTCTCTTTCGGAGACATATAAATCCATAGGTTTTAAGATTCTTACTAGTCAGGTATATTCTTAGGCGTTTAATATGGGGTGTTGAGTCCAGTTCGTTGAGCAAGGAGTAGCTCTTCTCTATTACATATTTGGCTTATGGAACAGTATCTGTGCTAATTTCAATCTCTGGTTTTATGCAGCACCCCAACTCACCTTTCCCCTTAAGCAAGCATAAGTTGGTTTTCTACATTTGAGACCCTGTTTTGCTTTGTAATTCAGTTCCTGTGTAGCCAAGTTTACATTCCATGTATTAGTGATACCTTATGATGTTTCTTTTTCTGTGTGACTTATTTCACTTAGAATCATCGTACCTGAATCCACTCATTATGCTGCTACGGGCCTGATGACATAGATTTCATTGCTGAGTGATGTTGCATTGTACGTAAGTACCACAACTTCTTTATCCATTTTTCGCTTTCTGTGATATTGAACTTGTACCGTAAACGAGGTTCTTGTAAACAGAGCCGTCCCAAACTTTGGGGTGGCTGTGTCTTTTTGATTTTAATTTCCCTAAGCTATAGGACCATAAGTGGAAGTGCCCTAGGCTCTGTTGCTTTGTTTTTTGGATGTTTCAGGTAACACCATACACTTTTCCAGAGTGGCTGCTGGCAATTTACATCCCGCCCATCAGCATAACAAGGCTCCCATTCTCCATGGCCTGTCCTGCCTTTCTGGATTTTACACTTTTTTCTGATGGCCCTTTTGACCGGGGGGCAGTGAGACTTCATTGTAGTGCAGATTTCCTTTGCAAGCTTGCTTGGTTGGCCAAAAAGGGCGTATGCGTTTTTTCCTGATTCAGGAAAAAACGCATACGCCCTTTTTGGCCAAGTGCATCATTGTGGACGTTCTGCCTCTTTTCCTATGCTTTACATGCAATTCCAGTCTATCTCCTCAAATCGGTTTCCTGGAATCCTGCCCCGCTTTCAAGTCCTCTTGGCAGCCTTCCTTCAATATATTTTTGGAAGATAGCTGTCATTTATAATTCTGCAGGTTTGTGAATTACAGTGCCCCTGAGCTCCTTTCTTCAACTCGCTTTCTTGTGAGCTGGCCGCAACACCGCAGGATTGCTTCAGGCCCTAGTTTGGTTCCGGCACGGCATGCTGAGCCTTTGGTTAATTACTCTTCCTGGTGGGAAATGAGAGTTAAATTTGCCCGTCCAGACACCTCCACCTAGTCTCTCATTGGTTCTCCCTATTCCTGTTCATTTTCCACAGAAATTGCAAACTGGGCCAAACAGGAGGTTTTAGGCACTGACTCTCCAAGTGGGGAGAGTGTTAGTAAAGCATCTGGAATGTTGCACCCGAGTACCAGGGGACGAAAACTGAGACACATTTGAACACGTTTCCCGATCACACAGTGGATGATACTCTGGGTTCCACAGGCATGTTTTAGCTGAAGGAAGAATCCCTTAAACATGGAGAGTTGAGACCCATGGAATGGGTACCATGCAATATGACTTCAAAGGGTCTGCATTTGCTCACCGAACCTCACCAGTCCTATCACTGCTGCGTTTATGCCGCTGTACACACGCTTGATTCTCTTTCGGAGACATATAAATCCATAGGTTTTAAGATTCTTACTAGTCATGTATATTCTTAGGCGTTTAATATGGGGTGTTGAGTCCACTTTGTTGAGCAAGGAGTAGCTCTTGTCTATTACATATTTGGCTTATGGAACGGTATCTGTGCTAATTTCAATCTCTGGTTTTATGCAGCACCCCAACTCACCTTTCCCCTTAAGCAAGCATAAGTTGGTTTTCTACATTTGACACCCTGTTCTGTTTTGTAATTCAGTTCTTGTGTAGCCAAGTTTACATTCCGTGTATTAGTGATATCTTATGATGTTTCTTTTTCTGTGTGACTTATTTCACTTAGAATCATCGTACCTGAATCCACTCATTATGCTGCTACGGGCCTGATGACATAGATTTCATTGCTGAGTGATATTGCATTGTACGTTAGTACCACAATTTCTTTATCCATTTTTCGCTTTCGGTGATATTGAACTTGTACCGTAAACGAGGTTCTTGTAAACAGAGGCGTTCCAAACTTTGGGTTGGCTGTGTCTTTTTGATTTTAATTTCCCTAAGCTATAGGACCATAAGTGGAAGTGCCCTAGGCTCTGTTGCTTTGTTTTTTGGATGTTTCAGGAAACACCATACACTTCTCCAGAGTGGCTGCTGGCAATTTACATCGCGCCCATCAGCATAACAAGGCTCCCAGTTCTCCATGGCCTGTCCTGCCTTTCTGGATTTTACACTTTTTTCAGATGGCCCTTTTGACCGGGGGGCAGTGAGACTTCATTGTAGTGCAGATTTCCTTTGCAAGCTTGCTTGGTTGGCCAAAAAGTGCGTATGCGTTTTTTCCTGAATATATTCAGGAAAAAACGCATACGCCCTTTTTGGCCAAGTGCATCATTGTGGACGTTCTGCCTCTTTTCCTATGCTTTACATGCAATTCCAGTCTACCTCCTGAAATCGGTTTCCTGCAATTCTGCCCGCTTTCAACTCCTCTTGGCAGCCTTACTTCAATATATTTTTGGAAGATAGCTGTCATTTAAAACTCTGCAGGTTTGTGAATTACAGTGCCCCTGAGCTCCTTTCTTCAACTCGCTTTCTTGTGAGCTGGCCGCAACACCGCAGGATTGCTTCAGGCCCTAGTTTGGTTCCGGCACGGCATGCTGAGCCTTTGGTTAATTCCTCTTCCTGGTGGGAAATGAGAGTTAAATTTGCCCGACCAGACACCTCCACCTAGTCTCTCATTGGTTCTCCCTATTCCTGTTCATTTTCCACAGAAATTGCAAACTGGGCCAAACAGGAGGTTAAAGGCACTGACTCTCCAAGTGGGGAGAGTGTTAGTAAAGCGTCTGGAATGTTGCACCCGAGTACCAGGGGACGAAAACTGAGACACATTTGAACACGTTTCCCGATCACACAGTGGATCATACTCTGTGTTCCACAGGCATGTTTTAGCTGAAGGAAGAATCCCTTAAACATGGAGAGTTGAGACCCGTGGAATGGGTACCATGCAATATGACTTCAATGGGTCTGCATTTGCTCACCGAACCTCACCAGTCCTATCACTGCTGCGTTTATGCCGCTGTACACACGCTTGATTCTCTTTCGGAAACATATCAATCCATAGGTTTTAAGATTCTTACTAGTCAGGTATATTCTTAGGCGTTTAATATGGGGTGTTGAGTCCACTTCGTTGAGCAAGGAGTAGCTCTTGTCTATTACATATTTGGCTTATGGAACGGTATCTGTGCTAATTTCAATCTCTGGTTTTATGCAACACCCCAACTCACCTTTCCCCTTAAGCAAGCATAAGTTGGTTTTCTACATTTGACACCCTGTTCTGTTTTGTAATTCACTTCCTGTGTAGCCAAGTTTACATTCCGTGTAGTAGTGATATCTTATGATGTTTCTTTTTCTGTGTGACTTATTTCACTTAGAATCATCGTACCTGAATCCACTCATTATGCTGCTATGGGCCTGATGACATAGATTTCATTGCTGAGTGATATTGCATTGTACGTAAGTACCACAACTTCTTTATCCATTTATCGCTTTGTGTGATATTGAACTTGTACCGTAAAAGAGGTTCTTGTAAACAGAGCCGTCCCAATCTTTGGGGTGGCTGTGTCTTTATGATTTTAATTTCCCTAAGCTATAGGACCATAAGTGGAAGTGCCCTAGGCTCTGTTGCTTTGTTTTTTGGATGTTTCAGGAAACACCATACACTTCTCCAGAGTGGCTGCTGGCAATTTACATCCCGCCCTTCAGCATAACAAGGGTCCCAGTTCTCCATGGCCTGTCCTGCCTTTCTGGATTTTACACTTTTTTCAGATGGCCCTTTTTACCGGGGGGCAGTGAGACTTCATTGTAGTGCAGATTTCCTTTGCAAGCTTGCTTGGTTGGCCAAAAAGGGCGTATGCGTTTTTTCCTGAATATATTCAGGAAAAAACGCATACGCACTTTTTGGCCAAGTGCATCATTGTGGACGTTCTGCCTCTTTTCCTATGCTTTACATGCAATTCCAGTCTACCTCCTGAAATCGGTTTCCTGCAATTCTGCCCGGCTTTCAACTCCTCTTGGCTGCCTTACTTCAATATATTTTTGGAAGACAGCTGTCATTTATAACTCTGCAGGTTTGTGAATTACAGTGCCCCTGAGCTCCTTTCTTCAACTCGCTTTCTTGTGAGCTGGCCGCAACACCGCAGGATTGCTTCAGGCCCTAGTTTGGTTCCGGCACGGCATGCTGAGCCTTTGGTTAATTACTCTTCCTGGTGGGAAATGAGAGTTAAATTTGCCCGTCCAGACACCTCCACCTAGTCTCTCATTGGTTCTCCCTATTCCTGTTCATTTTCCACAGAAATTGCAAACTGGGCCAAACAGGAGATTTTAGGCACTGACTCTCCAAGTGGGGAGAGTGTTAGTAAAGCATCTGGAATGTTGCACCCGAGTACCAGGGGACGAAAACTGAGACACATTTGAACACGTTTCCCGATCACACAGTGGATGATACTCTGGGTTCCACAGGCATGTTTTAGCTGAAGGAAGAATCCCTTAAACATGGAGAGTTGAGACCCATGGAATGGGTACCATGCAATATGACTTCAAAGGGTCTGCATTTGCTCACCGAACCTCACCAGTCCTATCACTGCTGCGTTTATGCCGCTGTACACACGCTTGATTCTCTTTCGGAGACATATAAATCCATAGGTTTTAAGATTCTTACTAGTCATGTATATTCTTAGGCGTTTAATATGGGGTGTTGAGTCCACTTCGTTGAGCAAGGAGTAGCTCTTGTCTATTACATATTTGGCTTATGGAACGGTATCTGTGCTAATTTCAATCTCTGGTTTTATGCAGCACCCCAACTCACCTTTCCCCTTAAGCAAGCATAAGTTGGTTTTCTACATTTGACACCCTGTTCTGTTTTGTAATTCAGTTCTTGTGTAGCCAAGTTTACATTCCGTGTATTAGTGATATCTTATGATGTTTCTTTTTCTGTGTGACTTATTTCACTTAGAATCATCGTACCTGAATCCACTCATTATGCTGCTACGGGCCTGATGACATAGATTTCATTGCTGAGTGATATTGCATTGTACGTAAGTACCACAACTTCTTTATCCATTTTTCGCTTTCTGTGATATTGAACTTGTACCGTAAACGAGGTTCTTGTAAACAGAGCCGTCCCAAACTTTGGGGTGGCTGTGTCTTTTTGATTTTAATTTCCCTAAGCTATAGGACCATAAGTGGAAGTGCCCTAGGCTCTGTTGCTTTGTTTTTTGGATGTTTCAGGAAACACCATACACTTCTCCAGAGTGGCTGCTGGCAATTTACATCGCGCCCATCAGCATAACAAGGCTCCCAGTTCTCCATGGCCTGTCCTGCCTTTCTGGATTTTACACTTTTTTCAGATGGCCCTTTTGACCGGGGGGAAGTGAGACTTCATTGTAGTGCAGATTTCCTTTGCAAGCTTGCTTGGTTGGCCAAAAAGGGCGTATGCGTTTTTTCCTGAATATATTCAGGAAAAAACGCATACGCCCTTTTTGGCCAAGTGCATCATTGTGGACGTTCTGCCTCTTTTCCTATGCTTTACATGCAATTCCAGTCTACCTCCTGAAATCGGTTTCCTGCAATTCTGCCCGGCTTTCAACTCCTCTTGGCTGCCTTACTTCAATATATTTTTGGAAGACAGCTGTCATTTATAACTCTGCAGGTTTGTGAATTACAGTGCCCCTGAGCACCTTTCTTCAACTCGCTTTCTTGTGAGCTGGCCGCAACACCGCAGGATTGCTTCAGGCGCTAGTTTGGATCCGGCACGGCATGCTGAGCCTTTGGTTAATTCCTCTTCCTTGTGGGAAATGAGAGTTAAATTTGCCTGTCCAGACACCTCCACCTAATCTCTCATTGGTTCTCCCTATTCCTGTTCATTTTCCACAGAAAGTGCAAACTTGGCCAAACAGGAGGTTAAAGGCACTGACTCTCCAAGTGGGGAGAGTGTTAGTAAAGCGTCTGGAATGTTGCACCCGAGTACCAGGGGACGAAAACTGAGACACATTTGAACACGTTTCCCGATCACACGGTGGATCATACTCTGGGTTCCACATGCATGTTTTAGCTGAAGGAAGAATCCCGTAAACATGGAGAGGTGAGACCCATGGAATGGGTACCATGCAATATGACTTCAAAGGGTCTGCATTTGCTCACCGAACCTCAACAGTCCTATCACTGCTGCGTTTATGCCACTGTACACACGCTTGATTCTCTTTCGGAGACATATAAATCCATAGGTTTTAAGATTCTTACTAGTCAGGTATATTCTTAGGCGTTTAATATGGGGTGTTGAGTCCACTTCGTTGAGCAAGGAGTAGCTCTTGTCTATTACATATTTGGCTTATGGAACGGTATCTGTGCTCATTTCAATCTCTGGTTTTATGCAGCACCCCAACTCACCTTTCCCCTTAAGCAAGCATAAGTTGGTTTTCTCCATTTGACACCCTGTTCTGTTTTGTAATTCAGTTCTTGTGAAGCCAAGTTTACATTCCGTGTAGTAGTGATATCTTATGATGTTTCTTTTCCTGTGTGACTTATTTCACTTAGAATCATCGTACCTGAATCCACTCATTATGCTGCTACGGGCCTGATGACATAGATTTCATTGCTGAGTTATATTGCATTGTACGTAAGTACCACAACTTCTTTATCCATTTTTCGCTTTCTGTGATATTGAACTTGTACCATAAACGAGGTTCTTGTAAACAGAGGCGTCCCAAACTTTGGGGTGGCTGTGTCTTTTTGATTTTAATTTCCCTAAGCTATAGGACCATAAGTGGAAGTGCCCTAGGCTCTGTTGCTTTGTTTTTTGGATGTTTCAGGAAACACCATACACTTCTCCAGAGTGGCTGCTGGCAATTACATCCCGCCCATCAGCATAACAAGGCTCCCAGTTCTCCATGGCCTGTCCTGCCTTTCTGGATTTTACACTTTTTTCAGATGGCCCTTTTGACCGGGGGGCAGTGAGACTTCATTGTAGTGCAGATTTCCTTTGCAAGCTTGCTTGGTTGGCCAAAAAGGGCGTATGCGTTTTTTCCTGAATATATTCAGGAAAAAACGCATACGCCCTTTTTGGCCAAGTGCATCATTGTGGACGTTCTGCCTCTTTTCCTATGCTTTACATGCAATTCCAGTCTACCTCCTGAAATCGGTTTCCTGCAATTCTGCCCGCTTTCAACTCCTCTTGGCAGCCTTACTTCAATATATTTTTGGAAGATAGCTGTCATTTAAAACTCTGCAGGTTTGTGAATTACAGTGCCCCTGAGCTCCTTTCTTCAACTCGCTTTCTTGTGAGCTGGCCGCAACACCGCAGGATTGCTTCAGGCCCTAGTTTGGTTCCGGCACGGCATGCTGAGCCTTTGGTTAATTCCTCTTCCTGGTGGGAAATGAGAGTTAAATTTGCCCGACCAGACACCTCCACCTAGTCTCTCATTGGTTCTCCCTATTCCTGTTCATTTTCCACAGAAATTGCAAACTGGGCCAAACAGGAGGTTAAAGGCACTGACTCTCCAAGTGGGGAGAGTGTTAGTAAAGCGTCTGGAATGTTGCACCCGAGTACCAGGGGACGAAAACTGAGACACATTTGAACACGTTTCCCGATCACACAGTGGATCATACTCTGTGTTCCACAGGCATGTTTTAGCTGAAGGAAGAATCCCTTAAACATGGAGAGTTGAGACCCGTGGAATGGGTACCATGCAATATGACTTCAATGGGTCTGCATTTGCTCACCGAACCTCACCAGTCCTATCACTGCTGCGTTTATGCCGCTGTACACACGCTTGATTCTCTTTCGGAAACATATCAATCCATAGGTTTTAAGATTCTTACTAGTCAGGTATATTCTTAGGCGTTTAATATGGGGTGTTGAGTCCACTTCGTTGAGCAAGGAGTAGCTCTTGTCTATTACATATTTGGCTTATGGAACGGTATCTGTGCTAATTTCAATCTCTGGTTTTATGCAACACCCCAACTCACCTTTCCCCTTAAGCAAGCATAAGTTGGTTTTCTACATTTGACACCCTGTTCTGTTTTGTAATTCACTTCCTGTGTAGCCAAGTTTACATTCCGTGTAGTAGTGATATCTTATGATGTTTCTTTTTCTGTGTGACTTATTTCACTTAGAATCATCGTACCTGAATCCACTCATTATGCTGCTATGGGCCTGATGACATAGATTTCATTGCTGAGTGATATTGCATTGTACGTAAGTACCACAACTTCTTTATCCATTTATCGCTTTGTGTGATATTGAAGTTGTACCGTAAAAGAGGTTCTTGTAAACAGAGCCGTCCCAATCTTTGGGGTGGCTGTGTCTTTATGATTTTAATTTCCCTAAGCTATAGGACCATAAGTGGAAGTGCCCTAGGCTCTGTTGCTTTGTTTTTTGGATGTTTCAGGAAACACCATACACTTCTCCAGAGTGGCTGCTGGCAATTTACATCCCGCCCTTCAGCATAACAAGGGTCCCAGTTCTCCATGGCCTGTCCTGCCTTTCTGGATTTTACACTTTTTTCAGATGGCCCTTTTTACCGGGGGGCAGTGAGACTTCATTGTAGTGCAGATTTCCTTTGCAAGCTTGCTTGGTTGGCCAAAAAGGGCGTATGCGTTTTTTCCTGAATATATTCAGGAAAAAACGCATACGCACTTTTTGGCCAAGTGCATCATTGTGGACGTTCTGCCTCTTTTCCTATGCTTTACATGCAATTCCAGTCTACCTCCTGAAATCGGTTTCCTGCAATTCTGCCCCGCTTTCAACTCCTCTTGGCTGCCTTACTTCAATATATTTTTGGAAGACAGCTGTCATTTATAACTCTGCAGGTTTGTGAATTACAGTGCCCCTGAGCTCCTTTCTTCAACTCGCTTTCTTGTGAGCTGGCCGCAACACCGCAGGATTGCTTCAGGCCCTAGTTTGGTTCCGGCACGGCATGCTGAGCCTTTGGTTAATTACTCTTCCTGGTGGGAAATGAGAGTTAAATTTGCCCGTCCAGACACCTCCACCTAGTCTCTCATTGGTTCTCCCTATTCCTGTTCATTTTCCACAGAAATTGCAAACTGGGCCAAACAGGAGATTTTAGGCACTGACTCTCCAAGTGGGGAGAGTGTTAGTAAAGCATCTGGAATGTTGCACCCGAGTACCAGGGGACGAAAACTGAGACACATTTGAACACGTTTCCCGATCACACAGTGGATGATACTCTGGGTTCCACAGGCATGTTTTAGCTGAAGGAAGAATCCCTTAAACATGGAGAGTTGAGACCCATGGAATGGGTACCATGCAATATGACTTCAAAGGGTCTGCATTTGCTCACCGAACCTCACCAGTCCTATCACTGCTGCGTTTATGCCGCTGTACACACGCTTGATTCTCTTTCGGAGACATATAAATCCATAGGTTTTAAGATTCTTACTAGTCATGTATATTCTTAGGCGTTTAATATGGGGTGTTGAGTCCACTTCGTTGAGCAAGGAGTAGCTCTTGTCTATTACATATTTGGCTTATGGAACGGTATCTGTGCTAATTTCAATCTCTGGTTTTATGCAGCACCCCAACTCACCTTTCCCCTTAAGCAAGCATAAGTTGGTTTTCTACATTTGACACCCTGTTCTGTTTTGTAATTCAGTTCTTGTGTAGCCAAGTTTACATTCCGTGTATTAGTGATATCTTATGATGTTTCTTTTTCTGTGTGACTTATTTCACTTAGAATCATCGTACCTGAATCCACTCATTATGCTGCTACGGGCCTGATGACATAGATTTCATTGCTGAGTGATATTGCATTGTACGTAAGTACCACAACTTCTTTATCCATTTTTCGCTTTCTGTGATATTGAACTTGTACCGTAAACGAGGTTCTTGTAAACAGAGCCGTCCCAAACTTTGGGGTGGCTGTGTCTTTTTGATTTTAATTTCCCTAAGCTATAGGACCATAAGTGGAAGTGCCCTAGGCTCTGTTGCTTTGTTTTTTGGATGTTTCAGGAAACACCATACACTTCTCCAGAGTGGCTGCTGGCAATTTACATCGCGCCCATCAGCATAACAAGGCTCCCAGTTCTCCATGGCCTGTCCTGCCTTTCTGGATTTTACACTTTTTTCAGATGGCCCTTTTGACCGGGGGGAAGTGAGACTTCATTGTAGTGCAGATTTCCTTTGCAAGCTTGCTTGGTTGGCCAAAAAGGGCGTATGCGTTTTTTCCTGAATATATTCAGGAAAAAACGCATACGCCCTTTTTGGCCAAGTGCATCATTGTGGACGTTCTGCCTCTTTTCCTATGCTTTACATGCAATTCCAGTCTACCTCCTGAAATCGGTTTCCTGCAATTCTGCCCGGCTTTCAACTCCTCTTGGCTGCCTTACTTCAATATATTTTTGGAAGACAGCTGTCATTTATAACTCTGCAGGTTTGTGAATTACAGTGCCCCTGAGCACCTTTCTTCAACTCGCTTTCTTGTGAGCTGGCCGCAACACCGCAGGATTGCTTCAGGCGCTAGTTTGGATCCGGCACGGCATGCTGAGCCTTTGGTTAATTCCTCTTCCTTGTGGGAAATGAGAGTTAAATTTGCCTGTCCAGACACCTCCACCTAATCTCTCATTGGTTCTCCCTATTCCTGTTCATTTTCCACAGAAAGTGCAAACTTGGCCAAACAGGAGGTTAAAGGCACTGACTCTCCAAGTGGGGAGAGTGTTAGTAAAGCGTCTGGAATGTTGCACCCGAGTACCAGGGGACGAAAACTGAGACACATTTGAACACGTTTCCCGATCACACGGTGGATCATACTCTGGGTTCCACATGCATGTTTTAGCTGAAGGAAGAATCCCGTAAACATGGAGAGGTGAGACCCATGGAATGGGTACCATGCAATATGACTTCAAAGGGTCTGCATTTGCTCACCGAACCTCAACAGTCCTATCACTGCTGCGTTTATGCCACTGTACACACGCTTGATTCTCTTTCGGAGACATATAAATCCATAGGTTTTAAGATTCTTACTAGTCAGGTATATTCTTAGGCGTTTAATATGGGGTGTTGAGTCCACTTCGTTGAGCAAGGAGTAGCTCTTGTCTATTACATATTTGGCTTATGGAACGGTATCTGTGCTCATTTCAATCTCTGGTTTTATGCAGCACCCCAACTCACCTTTCCCCTTAAGCAAGCATAAGTTGGTTTTCTCCATTTGACACCCTGTTCTGTTTTGTAATTCAGTTCTTGTGAAGCCAAGTTTACATTCCGTGTAGTAGTGATATCTTATGATGTTTCTTTTTCTGTGTGACTTATTTCACTTAGAATCATCGTACCTGAATCCACTCATTATGCTGCTACGGGCCTGATGACATAGATTTCATTGCTGAGTTATATTGCATTGTACGTAAGTACCACAACTTCTTTATCCATTTTTCGCTTTCTGTGATATTGAACTTGTACCATAAACGAGGTTCTTGTAAACAGAGGCGTCCCAAACTTTGGGGTGGCTGTGTCTTTTTGATTTTAATTTCCCTAAGCTATAGGACCATAAGTGGAAGTGCCCTAGGCTCTGTTGCTTTGTTTTTTGGATGTTTCAGGAAACACCATACACTTCTCCAGAGTGGCTGCTGGCAATTACATCCCGCCCATCAGCATAACAAGGCTCCCAGTTCTCCATGGCCTGTCCTGCCTTTCTGGATTTTACACTTTTTTCAGATGGCCCTTTTGACCGGGGGGCAGTGAGACTTCATTGTAGTGCAGATTTCCTTTGCAAGCTTGCTTGGTTGGCCAAAAAGGGCGTATGCGTTTTTTCCTGAATATATTCAGGAAAAAACGCATACGCCCTTTTTGGCCAAGTGCATCATTGTGGACGTTCTGCCTCTTTCCCTATGCTTTACATGCAATTCCAGTCTACCTCCTGAAATCGGTTTCCTGCAATTCTGCCCGCTTTCAACTCCTCTTGGCAGCCTTACTTCAATATATTTTTGGAAGATAGCTGTCATTTAAAACTCTGCAGGTTTGTGAATTACAGTGCCCCTGAGCTCCTTTCTTCAACTCGCTTTCTTGTGAGCTGGCTGCAACACCGCAGGATTGCTTCAGGCCCTAGTTTGGTTCCGGCACGGCATGCTGAGCCTTTGGTTAATTCCTCTTCCTGGTGGGAAATGAGAGTTAAATTTGCCCGACCAGACACCTCCATCTAGTCTCTCATTGGTTCTCCCTATTCCTGTTCATTTTCCACAGAAATTGCAAACTGGGCCAAACAGGAGGTTAAAGACACTGACTCTCCAAGTGGGGAGAGTGTTAGTAAAGCGTCTGGAATGTTGCACCCGAGTACCAGGGGACGAAAACTGAGACACATTTGAACACGTTTCCCGATCACACAGTGGATCATACTCTGTGTTCCACAGGCATGTTTTAGCTGAAGGAAGAATCCCTTAAACATGGAGAGTTGAGACCCGTGGAATGGGTACCATGCAATATGACTTCAATGGGTCTGCATTTGCTCACCGAACCTCACCAGTCCTATCACTGCTGCGTTTATGCCGCTGTACACACGCTTGATTCTCTTTCGGAAACATATCAATCCATAGGTTTTAAGATTCTTACTAGTCAGGTATATTCTTAGGCGTTTAATATGGGGTGTTGAGTCCAGTTCGTTGAGCAAGGAGTAGCTCTTCTCTATTACATATTTGGCTTATGGAACGGTATCTGTGCTAATTTCAATCTCTGGTTTTATGCAGCACCCCAACTCACCTTTCCCCTTAAGCAAGCATAAGTTGGTTTTCTACATTTGAGACCCTGTTTTGCTTTGTAATTCAGTTCCTGTGTAGCCAAGTTTACATTCCATGTATTAGTGATACCTTATGATGTTTCTTTTTCTGTGTGACTTATTTCACTTAGAATCATCGTACCTGAATCCACTCATTATGCTGCTACGGGCCTGATGACATAGATTTCATTGCTGAGTGATATTGCATTGTACGTAAGTACCACAACTTCTTTATCCATTTTTCGCTTTCTGTGATATTGAACTTGTACCGTAAACGAGGTTCTTGTAAACAGAGCCGTCCCAAACTTTGGGGTGGCTGTGTCTTTTTGATTTTAATTTCCCTAAGCTATAGGACCATAAGTGGAAGTGCCCTAGGCTCTGTTGCTTTGTTTTTTGGATGTTTCAGGAAACACCATACACTTCTCCAGAGTGGCTGCTGGCAATTTACATCCCGCCCATCAGCATAACAAGGCTCCCATTCTCCATGGCCTGTCCTGCCTTTCTGGATTTTACACTTTTTTCAGATGGCCCTTTTGACCGGGGGGCAGTGAGACTTCATTGTAGTGCAGATTTCCTTTGCAAGCTTGCTTGGTTGGCCAAAAAGGGCGTATGCGTTTTTTCCTGAATATATTCAGGAAAAAACGCATACGCCCTTTTTGGCCAAGTGCATCATTGTGGACGTTCTGCCTCTTTTCCTATGCTTTACATGCAATTCCAGTCTACCTCCTGAAATCGGTTTCCTGGAATCCTGCCCCGCTTTCAAGTCCTCTTGGCAGCCTTCCTTCAATATATTTTTGGAAGATAGCTGTCATTTATAATTCTGCAGGTTTGTGAATTACAGTGCCCCTGAGCTCCTTTCTTCAACTCGCTTTCTTGTGAGCTGGCCGCAACACCGCAGGATTGCTTCAGGCCCTAGTTTGGTTCCGGCACGGCATGCTGAGCCTTTGGTTAATTACTCTTCCTGGTGGGAAATGAGAGTTAAATTTGCCCGTCCAGACACCTCCACCTAGTCTCTCATTGGTTCTCCCTATTCCTGTTCATTTTCCACAGAAATTGCAAACTGGGCCAAACAGGAGGTTTTAGGCACTGACTCTCCAAGTGGGGAGAGTGTTAGTAAAGCATCTGGAATGTTGCACCCGAGTACCAGGGGACGAAAACTGAGACACATTTGAACACGTTTCCCGATCACACAGTGGATGATACTCTGGGTTCCACAGGCATGTTTTAGCTGAAGGAAGAATCCCTTAAACATGGAGAGTTGAGACCCATGGAATGGGTACCATGCAATATGACTTCAAAGGGTCTGCATTTGCTCACCGAACCTCACCAGTCCTATCACTGCTGCGTTTATGCCGCTGTACACACGCTTGATTCTCTTTCGGAGACATATAAATCCATAGGTTTTAAGATTCTTACTAGTCATGTATATTCTTAGGCGTTTAATATGGGGTGTTGAGTCCACTTTGTTGAGCAAGGAGTAGCTCTTGTCTATTACATATTTGGCTTATGGAACGGTATCTGTGCTCATTTCAATCTCTGGTTTTATGCAGCACCCCAACTCACCTTTCCCCTTAAGCAAGCATAAGTTGGTTTTCTACATTTGACACCCTGTTCTGTTTTGTAATTCAGTTCTTGTGTAGCCAAGTTTACATTCCGTGTATTAGTGATATCTTATGATGTTTCTTTTTCTGTGTGACTTATTTCACTTAGAATCATCGTACCTGAATCCACTCATTATGCTGCTACGGGCCTGATGACATAGATTTCATTGCTGAGTGATATTGCATTGTACGTTAGTACCACAATTTCTTTATCCATTTTTCGCTTTCGGTGATATTGAACTTGTACCGGTAACGAGGTTCTTGTAAACAGAGGCGTTCCAAACTTTGGGTTGGCTGTGTCTTTTTGATTTTAATTTCCCTAAGCTATAGGACCATAAGTGGAAGTGCCCTAGGCTCTGTTGCTTTGTTTTTTGGATGTTTCAGGAAACACCATACACTTCTCCAGAGTGGCTGCTGGCAATTTACATCGCGCCCATCAGCATAACAAGGCTCCCAGTTCTCCATGGCCTGTCCTGCCTTTCTGGATTTTACACTTTTTTCAGATGGCCCTTTTGACCGGGGGGCAGTGAGACTTCGTTGTAGTGCAGATTTCCTTTGCAAGCTTGCTTGGTTGGCCAAAAAGGGCGTATGCGTATTTTCCTGAATATATTCAGGAAAATACGCATACGCCCTTTTTGGCCAAGTGCATCATTGTGGACGTTCTGCCTCTTTTCCTATGCTTTACATGCAATTCCAGT
Source organism: Leucopleurus acutus (assembly GCF_964270905.1). Lineage (NCBI taxonomy): Eukaryota > Metazoa > Chordata > Mammalia > Artiodactyla > Delphinidae > Leucopleurus > Leucopleurus acutus. The sequence goes on along the minus strand of NW_028138743.1, from coordinate 30,795 downwards.
CTACCTCCTGAAATCGGTTTCCTGCAATTCTGCCCGCTTTCAACTCCTCTTGGCAGCCTTACTTCAATATATTTTTGGAAGATAGCTGTCATTTAAAACTCTGCAGGTTTGTGAATTACAGTGCCCCTGAGCTCCTTACTTCAACTCGCTTTCTTGTGAGCTGGCCGCAACACCGCAGGATTGCTTCAGGCCCTAGTTTGGTTCCGGCACGGCATGCTGAGCCTTTGGTTAATTCCTCTTCCTGGTGGGAAATGAGAGTTAAATTTGCCCGACCAGACACCTCCACCTAGTCTCTCATTGGTTCTCCCTATTCCTGTTCATTTTCCACAGAAATTGCAAACTGGGCCAAACAGGAGGTTAAAGGCACTGACTCTCCAAGTGGGGAGAGTGTTAGTAAAGCGTCTGGAATGTTGCACCCGAGTACCAGGGGACGAAAACTGAGACACATTTGAACACGTTTCCCGATCACACAGTGGATCATACTCTGTGTTCCACAGGCATGTTTTAGCTGAAGGAAGAATCCCTTAAACATGGAGAGTTGAGACCCGTGGAATGGGTACCATGCAATATGACTTCAATGGGTCTGCATTTGCTCACCGAACCTCACCAGTCCTATCACTGCTGCGTTTATGCCGCTGTACACACGCTTGATTCTCTTTCGGAAACATATCAATCCATAGGTTTTAAGATTCTTACTAGTCAGGTATATTGTTAGGCGTTTAATATGGGGTGTTGAGTCCACTTCGTTGAGCAAGGAGTAGCTCTTGTCTATTACATATTTGGCTTATGGAACGGTATCTGTGCTAATTTCAATCTCTGGTTTTATGCAACACCCCAACTCACCTTTCCCCTTAAGCAAGCATAAGTTGGTTTTCTACATTTGACACCCTGTTCTGTTTTGTAATTCACTTCCTGTGTAGCCAAGTTTACATTCCGTGTAGTAGTGATATCTTATGATGTTTCTTTTTCTGTGTGACTTATTTCACTTAGAATCATCGTACCTGAATCCACTCATTATGCTGCTATGGGCCTGATGACATAGATTTCATTGCTGAGTGATATTGCATTGTACGTAAGTACCACAACTTCTTTATCCATTTATCGCTTTGTGTGATATTGAACTTGTACCGTAAAAGAGGTTCTTGTAAACAGAGCCGTCCCAATCTTTGGGGTGGCTGTGTCTTTATGATTTTAATTTCCCTAAGCTATAGGACCATAAGTGGAAGTGCCCTAGGCTCTGTTGCTTTGTTTTTTGGATGTTTCAGGAAACACCATACACTTCTCCAGAGTGGCTGCTGGCAATTTACATCCCGCCCTTCAGCATAACAAGGGTCCCAGTTCTCCATGGCCTGTCCTGCCTTTCTGGATTTTACACTTTTTTCAGATGGCCCTTTTTACCGGGGGGCAGTGAGACTTCATTGTAGTGCAGATTTCCTTTGCAAGCTTGCTTGGTTGGCCAAAAAGGGCGTATGCGTTTTTTCCTGACGCATACGCCCTTTTTGGCCAAGTGCATCATTGTGGACTTCTGCCTCTTTTCCTATGCTTTACATGCAATTCCAGTCTACCTCCTGAAATCGGTTTCCTGCTATTCTGCCCGCTTTCAACTCCTCTTGGCAGCCTTACTTCAATATATTTTTGGAAGATAGCTGTCATTTATAACTCTGCAGGTTTGTGAATTACAGTGCCCCTGACCTCCTTTCTTCAAGTCGCTTTCTTGTGAGCTGGCCGCAACACCGCAGGATTGCTTCAGGCCCTAGTTTGGTTCCAGCACGGCATGCTGAGCCTTTGGTTAATTCCTCTTCCTGGTGGGAAATGAGAGTTAAATTTGCCCGTCCAGACACCTCCACCTAGTCTCTCATTGGTTCTCCCTATTCCTTTTCATCTTCCGCAGAAATTGCAAACTGGGCCAAACAGGAGGTTAAAGGCACTGACTCTCCAAGTCGGGAGAGTGTTAGTAAAGCGTCTGGAATGTTGCACCCGAGTACCTGGGGACGAAAACTGAGACACATTTGAACACGTTTCCCAATCACACGGTGGATCATACTCTGGGTTCCACATGCATGTTTTAGCTGAAGGAAGAATCCCTTAAACATGGAGAGTTGAGACCCATGGAATGGGTACCATGCAATATGACTTCAAAGGGTCTGCATTTGCTCACCGAACCTCACCAATCCTATCACTGCTGCGTTTATGCTGCTGTACACACGCTTGATTCTCTTTTGGAGACATATAAATCCATAGGTTTTAAGATTCTTACTAGTCAGGTATATTCTTAGGCGTTTAATGTGGGGTGTTGAGTCCACTTCGTTGAGCAAGGAGTAGCTCTTGTCTATTACATATTTGGCTTATGGAACGGTATGTGTGCTAATTTCAATCTCTGGTTTTATGCAGCACCCCAACTCACCTTTCCCCTTAAGCAAGCATAAGTTGGTTTTCTACATTTGACACCCTGTTCTGTTTTGTAATTCACTTCCTGTGTAGCCAAGTTTACATTCCGTGTATTAGTGATATCTTCTGATGTTTGTTTTTCTGTGTGACTTATTTCACTTAGAATCATCGTACCTGAATCCACTCATTATGCTGCTACGGGCCTGATGACATAGATTTCATTGCTGAGTGATATTGCATTGTACGTAAGTACCACAACTTCTTTATCCATTTTTCGCTTTCTGTGATATTGAACTTGTACCGTAAACGAGGTTCTTGTAAACAGAGCCGTCCCAAACTTTGGGGTGGCTGTGTCGTTTTGATTTTAATTTCCCTAAGCTATAGGACCATAAGTGGAAGTGCCCTAGGCTCTGTTGCTTTGTTTTTTGGATGTTTCAGGAAACACCATACACTTCTCCAGAGTGGCTGCTGGCAATTTACATCCCGCCCATCAGCATAACAAGGCTCCCATTCTCCATGGCCTGTCCTGCCTTTCTGGATTTTACACTTTTTTCAGATGTCCCTTTTGACCGGGGGGCAGTGAGACTTCATTGTAGTGCAGATTTCCTTTGCAAGCTTGCTTGGTTGGCCAAAAAGGGCGTATGCGTTTTTTCCTGAATATATTCAGGAAAAAACGCATACGCCCTTTTTGGCCAAGTGCATCATTGTGGACGTTCTGCCTCTTTTCCTATGCTTTACATGCAATTCCAGTCTACCTCCTGAAATCGGTTTCCTGGAATCCTGCCCCGCTTTCAAGTCCTCTTGGCAGCCTTCCTTCAATATATTTTTGGAAGATAGCTGTCATTTATAACTCTGCAGGTTTGTGATTTACAGTGTCCCTGAGCTCCTTTCTTCAACTCGCTTTCTTGTGAACTGGCCGCAACACCGCAGGATTGCGTCGGGCCCTAGTGTGGTTCTGGCATGGCACGCTGAGCCCTTGGTTAATTCCTCTTCCTGGTGGGAAATGAGAGTTAAATTTGCCTGTCCGGACACGTCCACCTAGTCTCTCATTGGTTCTCCCTATTCCTGTTCATGTTCCACAGAAATTGCAAACTGGGCCAAACAGGAGGTTAAAGGCACTGACTCTCCAAGTGGGGAGATTGTTAGTAAAGCATCTGGAATGTTGCACCCGAGTACCAGGGGACGAAAACTGAGACACATTTGAACACGTTTTCCGACCACACGGTGGATCATACTCTGGGTTCCACATGCATGTTTTCGCTGAAGGAAGAATCCCTTAAACATGGAGAGTTGAGACCCATGGAATGGGTACCATGCAATATGACTTCAAATGGTCTGCATTTGCTCACCGAACCTCACCAATCCTATCACTGCTGCGTTTATGTCGCTGTACAAACGCTTGATTCTCTTTCGGAGACATATAAATCCATAGGTTTTAAGATTCTTACTAGTCAGGTATATTCTTAGGCGTTTAATATGGGGTGTTGGGTCCAGTTCGTTGAGCAAGGAGTAGCTCTCCTCTATTACATATTTGGCTTATGGAACGGTATCTGTGCTAATTTCAATCTCTGGTTTTATGCAGCACCCCAACTCACCTTTCCCCTTAAGCAAGCATAAGTTGGTTTTCTACATTTGAGACCCTGTTTTGCTTTGTAATTCAGTTCCTGTGTAGCCAAGTTTACATTCCATGTATTAGTGATACCTTATGATGTTTCTTTTTCTGTGTGACTTATTTCACTTAGAATCATCGTACCTGAATCCACTCATTATGCTGCTACGGGCCTGATGACATAGATTTCATTGCTGAGTGATATTGCATTGTACGTAAGTACCACAACTTCTTTATCCATTTTTCGCTTTCTGTGATATTGAACTTGTACCGTAAACGAGGTTCTTGTAAACAGAGCCGTTCCAAACTTTGGGGTGGCTGTGTCTTTTTGATTTTAATTTCCCTAAGCTATAGGACCATAAGTGGAAGTGCCCTAGGCTCTGTTGCTTTGTTTTATGGATGTTTCAGGAAACACCATACACTTCTCCAGAGTGGCTGCTGGCAATTTACATCCCGCCCATCAGCATAACAAGGCTCCCATTCTCCATGGCCTGTCCTGCCTTTCTGGATTTTACACTTTATTCAGATGGCCCTTTTGACCTGGGGGCAGTGAGACTTCATTGTAGTGCAGATTTCCTTTGCAAGCTTGCTTGGTTGGCCAAAAAGGGCGTATGCGTTTTTTCCTGAATATATTCAGGAAAAAACGCATACGCCCTGTTTGGCCAAGTGCATCATTGTGGACGTTCTGCCTCTTTTCCTATGCTTTACATGCAATTCCAGTCTACCTCCTGAAATCGGTTTCCTGGAATCCTGCCCCGCTTTCAAGTCCTCTTGGCAGCCTTCCTTCAATATATTTTTGGAAGATAGCTGTCATTTATAACTCTGCAGGTTTGTGAATTACAGTGCCCCTGAGCTCCTTTCTTCAACTCGCTTTCTTGTGAGCTGGCCGCAACACCGCAGGATTGCTTCAGGCCCTAGTTTGGTTCCGGCACGGCATGCTGAGCCTTTGGTTAATTACTCTTCCTGGTGGGAAATGAGAGTTAAATTTGCCCGTCCAGACACCTCCACCTAGTCTCTCATTGGTTCTCCCTATTTCTGTTCATTTTCCACAGAAATTGCAAACTGGGCCAAACAGGATGTTTTAGGCACTGACTCTCCAAGTGGGGAGAGTGTTAGTAAAGCATCTGGAATGTTGCACCCGAGTACCAGGGGACGAAAACTGAGACACATTTGAACACGTTTCCCGATCACACAGTGGATGATACTCTGGGTTCCACAGGCATGTTTTAGCTGAAGGAAGAATCCCTTAAACATGGAGAGTTGAGACCCATGGAATGGGTACCATGCAATATGACTTCAAAGGGTCTGCATTTGCTCACCGAACCTCACCAATCCTATCACTGCTGCGTTTATGCCGCTGTACACACGCTTGATTCTCTTTCGGAGACATATAAATCCATAGGTTTTAAGATTCTTACTAGTCAGGTATATTGTTAGGCGTTTAATATGGGGTGTTGAGTCCACTTCGTTGAGCAAGGAGTAGCTCTTTTCTATTACATATTTGGCTTATGGAACGGTATCTGTGCTAATTTCAATCTCTGGTTTGATGCAGCACCCCAACTCACCTTTCCCCTTAAGCAAGCATAAGTTGGTTTTCTACATTTGACACCCTGTTCTGTTTTGTAATTCAGTTCCTGTGTAGCCAAGTTTACATTCCGTGTAGTAGTGATATCTTATGATGTTTCTTTTTCTGTGTGACTTATTTCACTTAGAATCATCGTAACTGAATCCACTCATTATGCTGCTACGGGCCTGATGACATAGATTTCATTGCTGAGTGATATTGCATTGTACGTAAGTACCACAACTTCTTTATCCATTTTTTGCTTTCTGTGATATTGAACTTGTACCGTAAACGAGGTTCTTGTAAACAGAGCCGTCCCAAACTTTGGGGTGGCTGTGTCTTTTTTATTTTAATTTCCCTAAGCTATAGGACCATAAGTGGAAGTGCCCTAGGCTCTGTTGCTTTGTTTTTTGGATGTTTCAGGAAACACCATACACTTCTCCAGAGTGGCTGCTGGCAATTTACATCCCGCCCATCAGCATAACAAGGCTCCCAGTTCTCCATGGCCTTTCCTGCCTTTCTGGATTTTACACTTTTTTCAGATGGCCCTTTTGACCGGGGGGCAGTGAGATTTCATTGTAGTGCAGATTTCCTTTGCAAGCTTACTTGGTTGGCTAAAAAGGGCGTATGCGTTTTTTCCTGAATATATTCAGGAAAAAACGCATACGCCCTTTTTGGCCAAGTGCATCATTGTGGACGTTCTGCCTCTTTTCCTATGCTTTACATGCAATTCCAGTCTACCTCCTGAAATCGGTTTCCTGCAATTCTGCCCCACTTTCAACTCCTCTTGGCAGCCTAATTCAATATATTTTTGGAAGATAGCTGTCATTTATAACTCTGCAGGTTTGTGAATTACAGTGCCCCTAAGCTCCTTTCTTCAACTCGCTTTCTTGTGAGCTGGCCGCAACACCGCAGGATTGCTTCAGGTCCTAGTTTGGTTCCGGCACGGCATGTTGAGCCTTTGGTTAATTCCCCTTCCTGGTGGGAAATGAGAGTTAAATTTGCCCGTCCAGACACCTCCACCTAGTCTCTCATTGGTTCTCCCTATTCCTGTTCATTTTCCGCAGAAATTGCAAACTGGGCCAAACAGGAGGTTAAAGGCACTGACTCTCCAAGTGGGGAGAGTGTTAGTAAAGCGTCTGGAATGTTGCACCCGAGTACCAGGGGACGAAAACTGAGACACATTTGAACACGTTTCCCGATCACACGGTGGATCATACTCTGGGTTCCACATGCATGTTTTAACTGAAGGTAGAATCCCTTAAACATGAAGAGTTGAGACCCATGGAATGGGTACCATGCAATATGACTTCAAAGGGTCTGCATTTGCTCACCGAACCTCACCAATCCTATCACTGCTGCGTTTATGCCACTGTACACACGCTTGATTCTCTTTCGGAGACATATAAATCCATAGGTTTTAAGATTCTTACTAGTCAGGTATATTGTTAGGCGTTTAATATGGGGTGTTGAGTCCACTTCGTTGAGCAAGGAGTAGCTCTTGTCTATTACATATTTGGCTTATGGAACGGTATCTGTGCTAATTTCAATCTCTGGTTTTATGCAGCACCCCAACTCACCTTTCCCCTTAAGCAAGCATAAGTTGGTTTTCTACATTTGACACCCTGTTCTGTTTTGTAATTCAGTTCTTGTGTAGCCAAGTTTACATTCCGTGTATTAGTGATATCTTATGATGTTTCTTTTTCTGTGTGACTTATTTCACTTAGAATCATCGTACCTGAATCCACTCATTATGCTGCTACGGGCCTGATGACATAGATTTCATTGCTGAGTGATATTGCATTGTACGTAAGTACCACAACTTCTTTATCCATTTTTCACTTTCTGTGATATTGAACTTGTACCGTAAACGAGGTTCTTGTAAACAGAGCCGTCCCAAACTTTGGGGTGGCTGTGTCTTTTTGATTTTAATTTCCCTAAGCTATAGGACCATAAGTGGAAGTGCCCTAGGCTCTGTTGCTTTGTTTTTTGGATGTTTCAGGAAACACCATACACTTCTCCAGAGTGGCTGCTGGCAATTTACATCCCGCCCATCAGCATAACAAGGCTCCCAGTTCTCCATGGCCTGTCCTGCCTTTCTGGATTTTACACATTTTTCGGATGGCCCTTTTGACCGGGGGGCAGTGAGACTTCATTGTAGTGCAGATTTCCTTTGCAAGCTTGCTTGGTTGGCCAAAAAGTGCGTATGCGTTTTTTCCTGAATATATTCAGGAAAAAACGCATACACCCTTTTTGGCCAAGTGCATCATTGTGGACGTTCTGCCTCTTTTCCTATGCTTTACATGCAATTCCAGTCTACCTCCTGAAATCGGTTTCCTGCAATTCTGCTCCTCTTTCAAGTCCTCTTGACAGCCTTACTTCAATATATTTTTGGAAGATAGCTGTCATTTATAACTCTGCAGGTTTGTGAATTACAGTGCCCCTGAGCTCCTTTCTTCAACTCGCTTTCTTGTGAGCTGGCCGCAACACCGCAGGATTGCTTCAGGCCCTCGTTTGGTTCCGGCACGGCATGCTGAGCCTTTGGTTAATTCCTCTTCCTGGTGGGAAATGAGAGTTAAATTTGCCCGTCCAGACACCTCCACCTAGTCTCTCATTGGTTCTCCCTATTCCTGTTCATCTTCCGCAGAAATTGCTAACTGGGCCAAACAGGAGGTTAAAGGCACTGACTCTCCAAGTGGGGAGAGTGTTAGTAAAGCGTCTGGAATGTTGCACCCGAGTACCAGGGGACGAAAACTGAGACACATTTGAACACGTTTCCCGATCACACGGTGGATCATACTCTGGGTTCCACATGCATGTTTTAGCTGAAGGAAGAATCCCTTAAACATGGAGAGGTGAGACCCATGGAATGGGTACCATGCAATATGACTTCAAAGGGTCTGCATTTGCTCACCGAACCTCAACAGTCCTATCACTGCTGCGTTTATGCCGCTGTACACACGCTTGATTCTCTTTCGGAGACATATAAATCCATAGGTTTTAAGATTCTTACTAGTCAGGTATATTCTTAGGCGTTTAATATGGGGTGTTGAGTCCACTTCGTTGAGCAAGGAGTAGCTCTTGTCTATTACATATTTGGCTTATGGAACGGTATCTGTGCTCATTTCAATCTCTGGTTTTATGCAGCACCCCAACTCACCTTTCCCCTTAAGCAAGCATAAGTTGGTTTTCTCCATTTGACACCCTGTTCTGTTTTGTAATTCAGTTCTTGTGAAGCCAAGTTTACATTCCGTGTAGTAGTGATATCTTATGATGTTTCTTTTTCTGTGTGACTTATTTCACTTAGAATCATCGTACCTGAATCCACTCATTATGCTGCTACGGGCCTGATGACATAGATTTCATTGCTGAGTGATATTGCATTGTACGTAAGTACCACAACTTCTTTATCCATTTTTCGCTTTCTGTGATATTGAACTTGTACCATAAACGAGGTTCTTGTAAACAGAGCCGTCCCAAACTTTGGGGTGGCTGTGTCTTTTTGATTTTAATTTCCCTAAGCTATAGGACCATAAGTGGAAGTGCCCTAGGCTCTGTTGCTTTGTTTTTTGGATGTTTCAGGAAACACCATACACTTCTCCAGAGTGGCTGCTGGCAATTTACATCCCGCCCATCAGCATAACAAGGCTCCCAGTTCTCCATGGCCTGTCCTGCCTTTCTGGATTTTACACTTTTTTCAGATGGCCCTTTTGACCGGGGGGAAGTGAGACTTCATTGTAGTGCAGATTTTCTTTGCAAGCTTGCTTGGTTGGCCAAAAAGGGCGTATGCGTTTTTTCCTGAATATATTCAGGAAAAAACGCATACGCACTTTTTGGCCAAGTGCATCATTGTGGACGTTCTGCCTCTTTTCCTATGCTTTACATGCAATTCCAGTCTACCTCCTGAAATCGGTTTCCTGCAATTCTGCCCGGCTTTCAACTCCTCTTGGCTGCCTTACTTCAATATATTTTTGGAAGACAGCTGTCATTTATAACTCTGCAGGTTTGTGAATTACAGTGACCCTGAGCACCTTTCTTCAACTCGCTTTCTTGTGAGCTGGCCCCAACACCGCAGGATTGCTTCAGGCCCTAGTTTGGATCTGGCACGGCATGCTGAGCCTTTGGTTAATTCCTCTTCCTGGTGGGAAATGAGAGTTAAATTTGCCCGTCCAGACACCTCCACCTAATCTCTCATTGGTTCTCCCTATTCCTGTTCATTTTCCACAGAAATTGCAAACTGGGCCAAACAGGAGGTTAAAGGCACTGACTCTCCAAGTGGGGAGAGTGTTAGTAAAGCGTCTGGAATGTTGCACCCGAGTACCAGGGGACGAAAACTGAGACACATTTGAACACGTTTCCCGATCACACGGTGGATCATACTCTGGGTTCCACATGCATGTTTTAGCTGAAGGAAGAATCCCTTAAACATGGAGAGTTGAGACCCATGGAATGGGTACCATGCAATATGACTTCAAAGGGTCTGCATTTGCTCACCGAACCTCACCAGTCCTATCACTGCTGCGTTTATGCCGCTGTACACACGCTTGATTCTCTTTCGGAGACATATAAATCCATAGGTTTTAAGATTCTTACTAGTCATGTATATTCTTAGGCGTTTAATATGGGGTGTTGAGTCCACTTCGTTGAGCAAGGAGTAGCTCTTGTCTATTACATATTTGGCTTATGGAACGGTATCTGTGCTAATTTCAATCTCTGGTTTTATGCAGCACCCCAACTCACCTTTCCCCTTAAGCAAGCATAAGTTGGTTTTCTACATTTGAGACCCTGTTTTGCTTTGTAATTCAGTTCCTGTGTAGCCAAGTTTGCATTCCATGTATTAGTGATACCTTATGATGTTTCTTTTTCTGTGTGACTTATTTCACTTAGAATCATCGTACCTGAATCCACTCATTATGCTGCTACGGGCCTGATGACATAGATTTCATTGTTGAGTGATATTGCATTGTACGTAAGTACCACAACTTCTTTATCCATTTTTCGCTTTCTGTGATATTGAACTTGTACCGTAAACGAGGTTCTTGTAAACAGAGCAGTCCCAAACTTTGGGGTGGCTGTGTCTTTTTGATTTTAATTTCCCTAAGCTATAGGACCATAAGTGGAAGTGCCCTAGGCTCTGTTGCTTTGTTTTTTGGATGTTTCAGGAAACACCATACACTTCTCCAGAGTGGCTGCTGGCAATTTACATCCCACCCATCAGCATAACAAGGCTCCCAGTTCTCCATGTCCTGTCCTGCCTTTCTGGATTTTACACTTTTTTCAGATGGCCCTTTTGACCGGGGGGCAGTGAGACTTCATTGTAGTGCAGATTTCCTTTGCAAGCTTGCTTGGTTGGCCAAAAAGGGCGTATGTGTTTTTTCCTGAATATATTCAGGAAAAAACGCCTACGCCCGTTTTGGCCAAGTGCATCATTGTGGACGTTCTGCCTCTTTTCCTATGCTTTACATGCAATTCCCGTCTGACTCCTGAAATCGGTTTCCTGCATTTCTGCCCCGCTTTCAAGTCCTCTTGGCTGCCTTCCTTCAATATATTTTTGGAAGATAGCTGTCATTTATAACTCTGCAGGTTTGTGAATTACAGTGCCCCTGAGCTCCTTTCTTCAACTCGCTTTCTTGTGAGCTGGCCGCAACACCGCAGGATTGCTTCAGGCCCTAGTTTGGTTCCGGCACGGCATGCTGAGCCTTTGGTTAATTCCTCTTCCTGGTGGGAAATGAGAGTTAAATTTGCCCGTCCAGACACCTCCACCTAGTCTCTCATTGGTTCTCCCTATTCCTGTTCATCTTCCGCAGAAATTGCTAACTGGGCCAAACAGGAGGTTAAAGGCACTGACTCTCCAAGTCGGGAGAGTGTTAGTAAAGCGTCTGGAATGTTGCACCCGAGTACCAGGGGACGAAAACTGAGACACATTTGAACACGTTTCCCGATGACACAGTGGATCATACTCTGGGTTCCACATGCATGTTTTAGCTGAAGGAAGAATCCCTTAAACCTGGAGAGTTGAGACCCATGGAATGGGTACCATGCAATATGACTTCAAAGGGTCTGCATTTGCTCACCGAACCTCACCAATCCTATCACTGCTGCGTTTATGCCGCTGTACACACGCTTGATTCTCTTTCGGAGACATATAAATCCATAGGTTTTAAGATTCTTACTAGTCAGGTATATTTTTAGGCGTTTAATATGGGGTGTTGAGTCCACTTCGTTGAGCAAGGAGTAGCTCTTGTCTATTACATATTTGGCTTATGGAACGGTATCTGTGCTAATTTCAATCTCTGGTTTTATGCAGCACCCCAACTCACCTTTCCCCTTAAGCAAGCATAAGTTGGTTTTCTACATTTAAGACACTGTTTTGCTTTGTAATTCAGTTCCTATGTAGCCAAGTTTACATTCCGTGTATTAGTGATACCTTATGATATTTCTTTTTCTGTGTGACTTATTTCACTTGGAATCATCGTACCTGAATCCACTCATTATGCTGCTACGGGCCTGATGACATAGATTTCATTGCTGAGTGATATTGCATTGTACGTAAGTACCACAACTTCTTTATCCATTTTTCGCTTTTTGCGATATTGAACTTGTACCGTAAACGAGGTTCTTGTAAACAGAGCCATCCCAAACTTTGGGGTGGCTGTGTCTTTTTGATTTTAATTTCCCTAAGCTATAGGACAATAAGTGGAAGTGCCCTAGGCTCTGTTGCTTAATTTTTTGGATGTTTCAGGAAACACCATACACTTCTCCAGAGTGGCTGTTGGCAATTTACATCTCGCCCATCAGCATAACAAGGCTCCCAGTTCTCCATGGCCTGTCCTGCCTTTCTGGATTTTACACTTTTTTCAGAAGGCCCTGTGACCGGGGGGCAGTGAGACTTCATTGTAGTGCAGATTTCCTTTGCGAGCTTGCTTGGTTGGCCAGAAAGTGCGTATGCGTTTCTTCCTGAATATATTCAGGAAAGAACGCATACACCCTTTTTGGCCAAGTGCATCATTGTCGACGTTCTGAGTCTTTTCCTATGTTTTCAGTGCAATTCCAGTCTACCTCCTGAATTCGGTTTCTTGCAGTTCTGCCTTGCTCTCAGTTCCTCTTCATAGCCTTACCTCAATATACTTTTGAAAAATAGTTGGCCTTTATAACTCTGCAGGTTTTTGAATTGCAGTGGCCCTTAGCTCCATTTTTCAGCTCTTATTTTTGTGATCTTGCCTCATATCCACAGGATTTCTTCAGGCCCTATTCTTCTTCTGGGGCGCCTTGCTCTGCCTTTGGTTAATTCTTCTTCCTGATGTGAAATTAGAGTGACATGTGCCCATTGAAACCGCTACAGCTATTTTCTCACTGGTTCCCCCTATTCCCATTCATCCTCCGCACTAACTGCAGACTGTGCGATACCGGAACTTAAAGGCATTGACTCTCCATGTGGAGATGTTGTTAGTAAAGTGGGTGGAATGTTGATCCGGAGCCCCAGGAGAGGAAAATGAGGTGCATTTTAGAAACCTTTCCCGATCATATGGTATACCATCTGCTGGATTTCCCATGCATGGTTTAGCTGTAGGAAGATTGCCTTCAACTTGGAGTGTTGGGACCCTTGGAATAAGTAGCATGAAGTATTGCATTAAACTTTCGGCAGTTGCTCACCAAAGCTCACCAATCCTTTCAGCCCCAAGTGTCCAGCCTTATGTCTTATCCAGCTGTGGGTTTATATGTGGTCATTCCAGGTTGCATCACAGCCCCTGAGCGAATTTTGTAAGAATTTTTCTCTCTTTCATTGTTTCTGTGTTTTGGTTTTAAAATTTATTTCTATAATGGGGTTTAGCTCATTTTCACTGCTGTGTTTGTGCCGCTCTGCGCACACTTGATTCCCTTATGGAGATATATCAATACATGGGTTTTAAGATTCTTATTACTCAGATATATTTCTCTGTGGTGTATAGGGTGTGTTGAGGCCAGTTCATTGAGCGAGGTGTAGATCTTGTCTGATACCTATTTGGTTTATTGAACGGTATCTGTGCTAATTTCAAACTCTGGTTTTATGCATCACCCCACCTCTCCTTTCCCCTTAAGCTGACATAAGTGTGTTTTCTAAATGTGAGACACTGTTCTGTTTTGTCATTCATTTTTTGTGCAGCCATATTTATCCTCCCTCTATAAGTGATATCTTATGATATGTTTCTTTTTCTGTTTGACTTATTTCAAGTAGTATTATCGGACCTCAATCCACTCTTTATCCTTCTACTAGCCTTATTACATTGATTTCATGGTGAAGAGATATTCCATTGTACATAAGTACCACATTTTCTTTATCCATTGTTCTCTTTCCTGGGATATTTAAGGTGTACTGAAGTTGAGGTTCTTGTAAACAGAGTAGCCCTAAACTGTGGTGTGCTTGTGTCTTGTTGATTTTTAGACTTCCCTAGATATACTCCCGTGATTGGAAGTGCCCTATGCTCTGTCGCTCTGTTTTTTAGATGATTTAGGAACCACCATACACTTCTCCAGAGTGGCTCTCGGCAGTTCACACACTGTCCATCAGCGTATAAAGGCTCCCTGTTCTCCATGGCCTGTCCTGCATTTCTGGTTTTTACAATTTTTTCGGATGGCCCTTTTGACCGGTGGGAAATGAGACTTCTTTGTTGTGCACATTTGCATTGCTTGCTTGCTTGGTTGCCCATAAAATGCGTATGCGTTTTTTCCTGGATATATTCAGGAAATAACGCATACTCCCTTTTGGGCCAACTGCATCATTGTCGAAATTCTGCCGCTTTTCATGTGCTTTAAAGGCGAGTCCAATCTATCTCTTGAAATCTGTTTCTTGCAATTCTGTCTTGCATTCAGATCCTCTTCTTTGCCTTACCTCAACATATTTTTGGACGTTAGTTTTCATTTATAACTCTGCAGGTTTGTGAATTGCAGTGACCCTGAGCTCCATTTTTTAAGTTGCTCTTTTGTGAGCTGGCCTCAAAACCGCAGGATTGCTTCAGGTCCTATTTTGGCTCGGGCGAGGCGGGCTGAGCCTTTTTTTAATTCTTATTCTTAATGGGAAATTAGAGTGACATGTGCCCGTCCAAACCCCTACAACTATTCTCTCATTGGTTCCCCCTGTTCCCGTTCATCCTCCTCACAATTTGCAAAATGTGTGAAACAGAAGTTTAAATGTGCTGATTCTCTAAGTGGGGAGATTCTAAGTAACGTGGCTGGAATGATGAACAGGAGCACCAGGAGAGGATAAATGAGGTGCATTTTAGACACATCTCCCGATCACATGGTGTACAGTCCTCTGGGTTTTCCATGCATGTTTTAGCTGTAGGAAGATTCCTTGAACCTGCAGATTTGGGACCCATTGAATGGGTACCAGGTAGTATTACTTTAAAGGGTGTGCATTTCCTCACCCAACCTCACATTTCTCTTAGCGCGAACAGTTTCCAGCCTTATGTCTCATCCTGCTGTGGGTCTAGATGTGTTCAATCCATGTTGCATCACCGTCCCTGAGGAAAAGTTGTAAGAGGTTTTCTCTGTCTCTCTGTCGTTTATTTTTTTCAATTTATTACTATGTTGTTTACAGCTGATTTTCAAAGCTCTGTTTCTTGCTGCTGTACATCCACTTGATTCACGTACAGAGAGACATCAATAATTTCTTTTTCAGATTCTTACCAGTCATAGATATTCTTTTCCGGTGACTTGAGTGTGCTGAGTGCAGTTCTTTTAGCTACCGTGTAGGCCTTGTTGATTATCAGTTTGGTATTTGGAATGGTATCTTTGCTAATTTCAACCTCCTGGATGATGCCTCACCCCTCCCCACCTTTCCCGTTTAGCAGCCTTACGCGTGTTTTCTACATATTTATGTCACTTAGAATGATCATACGTAACTCCTCCGGAGTTGTTACAACTGGCCATATTTCATTGATTTCCAGGCTGAGTAATATTCCACTCTACATAAGTACCACATCTCTATCCATTTTTTCCCTCCAGAGACATTTAAGTTATATCCTAGTCGAGGATCTTTTAAACAGAGAGGCAGTAAACATTGGGGTGCCTGTGTCCTCTCGATTTTTGTTTTTCCCAAGATATACGCCCATGAGTGCAAGTGCCCTATGCTCTGTAGCTCATTTTTTAGATGCTTTAGTAAACACAATACACTTCTCCAGAATGGCCGTTGGCAATATACATTTCCACTATAAGCCTCACAGGGCTCCCTCTTCTCCTTGTCCTGTCCTGCATTTCTGGCGTTTACACTTTATGAGGATGGCTCTTCTGACTGATGCGAAGTGATATCTTTTGTAGTATTGATTTCCAGTGCCCACCTGTTTGGTTGGCTAAAAAAGTGTATGCCCTTTTCTTGAATATATACAGAAAAAAACGCATACAGCCTTTTTGGCCAACTGCAATGTCGGCAATGTTCAGCCCCTTTTCTTGTGCTTAATGGCGAGTCCTTTCTACCTCCTCAAATCCCTTTCCTGCCATTCTCCCTTGCTTGCCAATCCTTTTCTCTGACTTTCCTCAAGACATTTTTCAGTGATAGATATTTTCAACTCTGCAGTTTCGTGAATTTTACTGCCCCTGAGTTCCATTGTTCAACTTGTGTTTATGGGAACTGGCCACAAAGCAGTGGGATTTCCTCAAGCCCTATACTGTTTCCATGGGCAACCCTAGCCTTTGGTCAATTCATCTTCCTGATTGGAAATTAGAGTGACATGTGCCTGTCTGAACACCTAGGACTTGTCTCTCATTGTTCCTCATCCTTCCGCTTCATCCTCTGGACAAATTCCAAACTGTACGCAACAGGATGTTGACAGTGTTGACATCTCCAAGTGGGGAGACTGTTAGTAAAGACGCTGGAGGGGTGAACCCGAGCACCAGGAGATGAGGAGATGAGATGCCTTTTCCAAACTCTTCCCGATCAGACGGTATACCATCCTCTGGATGTGACAGACATGTTTTAGCAGTAGGAAGAGTCCCATTCATGTAAGGAGAACACCAGGGCTTTTTCAAAATCAGTGTCTCCCCGAAACCCAAACTGGGGAGTTTTTTAAGCTACGGCTACACATATGTTCATTAAGGGCCTTGGGAAGTAGGCAGAGTCCAAACTTTAGATGACTGAAGTCTTCAGGGTCAGAAGCACTCACCACCGGCTTCCCTTAGGTTACACTTTAACTGTCATTGATAGATGATGTCAATAAAAATATCTATTCTTTTTCCGATTATTTCCCCTTATAGGTTATTGCACAATATTGAGTGTAGTTCCCTGTGCTATACAGTAGTTCCTTGTTGATGATCTATTTTATACATAGCAGTGTGTATGTGTTAATTCCAAACTGTTAATTTATCCCTCCTCCCACCTTTCCCCTTTGGTAATAATAAATTATAAGATTTTATACTTCTCAGAAATGGGGGAGCTGAAAGAGAGGTATCATTTTCAATGGAAAAGCATTTAAAACAAGATTGAAGCTTTAACCAAGATTATTAGATGTACATCCTTGGAAAGAAATCACTTCATTTCTCTAATATTGACCTGACAAATAGGACAAACCTTCTCACTGAACTTGCTTATAATAAAGTGATGGAAATATCAAATGGAAGTGTTAGAAACATCTTATTTTACCCGAGCCTTATAAACTGTTCTATGTTAACTACAGTTTGGCTCACACATATGTTCATTGAAGTTACAATAGTCTCAATTTCTGTTACTGATCCTCCAGAGTGGACCCCAACAAGGGTCCCCCTGCCCAGTGTCATTGGGGCCAACAGATCGAGACTGAGTTTGGTTCCCAAGCAAAGGAAACTTTATATTTTCATCAGAGAATGGAGAGGTGAGAGCATGCACTACCCCGTGGGCTGTGGGCTGGGCTGCTGTGTAGAGATCCTGTCAGAGTCAGTGGGAGGGAGGGGGCGGAGCTCTCAAGGGCCGGGTTGGCTGCAGCTCAGGCTCTATATCTCGGAGTCTGCACTGGGCCCCAGGAGCTGAGGTGTCGACCCAGCCATTCTGCACCAGGAAATCTGGTCTGAAGTGCCGGGTGTGGAACCTCTGCATGCGGGACCCTAGGAGCACGTGAAATTAGACAAAGCACAAAGGATAAAAAAGGTCAGACTTGACTTTATTGCCCAGATTCTATTTTTATCTCCCAGGGATTTTTAATGGGCTTTGCTGGGGACAAACCCCTCCTCTGCCTTTTGTCCCGTTCCTCATTCTTGGAGTGCTGAGGGTGCAGACCCTTCTTCTGTAACTGCTGAGTGCTGAGTTGGGAGCCCTCATACCAGGGGACGAGGGTCAGAACTTCTCCCCAGCAGCCTCCAGGTGACGTTGATTGGCCCCAGGACCCCTGCCTCCCTGCTCGTCCGCCTGAGCACCAGCATTGGAAGTGTTATAGATTCTAATGACCTTTAAGGGTCCAGGAAAGAGATGTGCAGAGACGCTGTGGGGGCCGGTTTCACCCCGCCCCACATTTGTTCGGCCACCTTAGGCTGACCGTTTCTGCCAGCCTAGATGCTCTGACCAGTAGTCTGCTCTTTCTTCAATTAGGCCCCTGAATTAACATAAAAACAGCACCAGGTGTCAGAGCCCTGCCCGCTCAACTCCCAGACAGTCCAGGGTCAGTGGTGATCAAGGACCATGATGGCCACTGAGTCAGCAGCCTTTTGAAGTAAACAGGAGTCCAGCCGGTCTTATTGGCCACCATCATCACGGTGTCTGTAGGCTTTTCTATGGTGACAGTGTGATATACGGTTCCCCCGCCAAGATTATTAGCTCCCCTCCGGGTGCAGGAAGTCCTGCAAGCAGTAGTCTACTCCTTCGGGACACACTATTGTTGTTTTATGAGAGAAACTCCAGGTCAAGTGATGTTCACATGAGTCGTCATGGTGCCCTGTTGCCTCCGGTTATCTCTCTGGATGTTGGAGTTGGAGGGCCTCCTCACTCGAGGTCGGTGTGCCCACGGAGCGAACCCTGCAACTTCAGGGCATGGTTGGTGATTAGGATCACCACGTGGGGTCCTTTTCCCTTAGGAGGGAGGTGGCCTTTTGGGCTGCTGATTTCCAGGTTTTTAGATACTGCCAGTATCTTGGCCAGATGTGGCAGTGGGCCAAGCCCCTTGGTGACTGTAGTTTATCCTACCTGGATGGCATTCTTGCGTTGTTCCATTTCAAGTGGTCCCAGTTTTTGCACTAATTCTCCAATGGCGATTCACCTTTCACCGGGAATGGAAAGGTCAAAGGGTTTAGCTCAATTAGGGAGTTCCAGGGCAAGGGTCTGAATTGACTGCTCTTTCCATTCTTGAAAGGCCACTTCTGGATTCTGTTCAAAAGGATCATCATCTTTTCCTTTCAGTGTTTCATATAGAGGCCCAGCTAGTAGACTGTAGTTAGGGATCCAGAAGCAGCAAACCCTGGCCTCCCCAGGAACCCCTAAGCTGTCTTCTAGTTTTAGAAAGGGGTAAGGCTGCAAATGGTTTCTTCCCTTTCCTGGGATGGGCTTCTCTGACCTTGTGTGAGAATGAAGCCCAGGCAGGTCACCGCAGTCTGTGATATTTGAGCTTTTTCTTGGACAACTTCTATCCTTTATTGGCTTGGTAGTTCAGAGGTCTCCTTAGTAGGGCTGGCGATCAGAATGTCGTCTGCATATTGCAGGAGGGTTTCCTTTTCCAGAGGTAGAACTTTTCGGTCGTTAGCTAAGCTTTCCCCAAAGATGGTGTGGGAATTTTTGAACCCTTGGGGCAAGACGGCCCGGAAGTATTGTTTTAGTTGTATGTTGAGTCCTGCCACTCACAAGCCAAAATTTCTTGTGACTCTGGGACTAATGGAATACAAAAGAAGGCATCATTGAAGACTAATACAGAATACCATGTCCTGGTGGTTGGTAGAATGACCAGCAGGGTGTAGGAATCAGGAGCAACTGGAGGTATATCCTCGGTGGCTTCACTGACTGTCCTGACATCCTTTACCAGGTCCCCAGCAGCCCATGGGGCTCTCGTGGTCAGGCCAATCCCAGGATATGGAGCTCTCCTGGGCAGGTACCCCACCCCCAACCCAGCCCACGGGGCTCTCATGGTCAGGCCCCTCCCAGGATACAGAGCTACCCTTGCAGGTACCGTGGCAGGGCTGGGCACACAGGAACCGTGCACATAGCCCTCATTGAAGAGCACCCCCAGCTCACCTGTCGCTCAGAGCTGACACAGAGCACCTCAGAGCAGGACTTGAACTAACAAACAGCAGCTCCGACAGGTCTGTGACCCTGGGCATCACTCTGTGTGGCCTCCCTCCACCTGGTCTTCCAGAGACTTCCACTGCACCCAGGGCACCAGGCCTCTGTCTCCAACCACCACCCACCCCTCCTCTCCCTGACTCCTGGGTTCCTCTCATTAGGAGAGGGTTTTCTTGAAGTTGTCTCCCATTCATGGGCCAGATAAAATGATTAGAAAACAAGCCAAAGCTGCAGCCCCTTGTCTATCCTGACTCTCAGGAGCCCACACCTGTTCCTTGGACCTGGCCGGTTCAGCAAGTTCCATTTTCTGCAACTGTGAGCCCCTGAGGGGTGATGATTGGCTACCTGGGCAGCCTTACCATGCCGGCCAGCCCTCCCCAGGTGTGCCTGGGTTGAGATCAATATAAATACCACTCCAGGCAGCAAAAGCCCCTGCAGCTGTGCCTGACGCCATTTTCTCTGCCCTGTCAGCAGTCTCGGGGCTGGGCTGGTGGGAGGGAGTGAGAGGCCACGGCTTTGTGGGTGGCCCAGTGTGAGTGGGGCTCTGCTGGACTTTCTGCAGCAGATGCCAGGCTGCCACCTGCTAAAGAAGAGGATGTGTCACCCATACCTGCTGCTGGAATTTCTCCCTGGGCAGAGGTGAGGAAGGAAAAAAGCAGTGGGGGCAGGGACAGGACGGGTATCTCAGGCAGGGAAATGGAAATCTTCCAGAAGAGCACCCAGGGCCAGGACCATCCTGGCTGGCCTTCAGGCACCAAGTCAGCTGGCATGCTGTCACTCGTGTGGCTCCATGGCCCTTCCTCTAGGCTTTCAAATCCTTGTATATATTCAGGTGTTTTACCTGGGAAGGGTGGGAACAGTTCAGCAGCAAGTGGCCTGGGGCTCAGCTCACGTTTACTCACAGATGCCTCGGCACGGTGCCCCAGCTTTGCAATGAGGACGCTTGTTGTGTGGGGGCTGCTGGCTGAATGGGAGACGATTCCCCACCACTGACCAACTTCAGAATTGTTTACAACTGGAGCAAGTGCCCTGATACGGTTTTCCTCTGAGTAACTGGTGGGTTCTGTTTTTTTTTTTCTCTTTTTCGTTTTTGGTTCAAGGTAGATTTTATTCCTCTTTTTTGTATTTACAGATATAAGCATGGAAATAATTTATTCATATAAATACATGTATGTGAAGGGAATAATTGTTTTTTCTGTTTTATTTTTTAAATTTTATTTCTTTTTAATTTTGAATTTTATTTTATATTTTTATACAGCAGGTTCTCATTGGTTATCTATTTTATACATATAAATGTTTACATGCCAATCCCAATCTCTCAACTCCTCCCACCACCACCCCTCCAAGAGCTTTCCCCCCTTGTTGTCCATACGATTGTTGTCTACATCTGTTGCTCTATTTATGCCTTGCAAAACGGTTAATCTGTACAGTTTTTCTAGGTTCCACATATATGCATGAATATACAAGATTTGTTTTTCTCTTTCTGACTTACTTCACTCTGTAGGACAGTCTCTAGATCCATCGACGTCTCTACAAATGACCCAATTTCATTCCTTTCATGGCTTAGTAATATTCCATTTTATATATGTACCACAGCTTTATGCATTCGTCTGTCTGTGGGCATTTAGGTTGCTTCCATTACCTCGATATTGTAAATAGTGATGCAATGAACATTGCGGTGAATGTCTCTTTTTGATTTATGGTTTTGTCTGAGTATATGTCCAGTCCTGGGATTGCTGTATCATATGGTAATTCTATTATTAGTTTCTTAAGAAACTCCATATTGTTCTCCATAGTGACTGTATCAATTTATATTCCCAACAATAGTGGAAGAGTGTTCCTTTTCTCCACACCCTTTCCAGCATTTGTTGTTTGTAGATTTTCAGATGATGCCCATTCTAACAGGTGTGAGGTGATACCTCATTGTTGAGTCCATTTCGTTGAGCAACGGGTAGGTCTTGTCTATTACATATTTGGCTTATGGAACGGTATCTGTGCTAATTTCAAACTCTGGTTTTATGCAGCACCCCAACTCACCTTTCCCCTTAAGCAAGCATAAGTTGGTTTTCTAAACTTGAGACCCTGTTCTGTTTTGTAATTCAGTTCATGTGTAGCCAAGTTTACATTCCGTGCATTAGTGATACCTTATGATGTTTCTTTTTCTGTGTGACTTATTTCACTTAGAATCATCATGCCTCAATCCACTCATTATGCTGGTACAGGCCTGGTGACACAGATTTCATTGCTGAGTGGTATTCTGTTGTACATAAGTACCGCAACTTCTTTATCAATTATTTGTTCTCTGGGATATTTAACTTGTACTGTAGAAGAGGCTCCTGTAAACAGAGCCGTTGTAAATTTTGGGGTGGCTGTGTCTTTTTGATTTTAATTTCCCTAAGCTATAGGACCATAAGTGGAAATGCCCTAGATTCTGTTGCTTTCTTTTTCAGATGTATCAGGAAACACCATACACTTCTCCAGAGTGGCTGTTGGCAATGTACATCCCGCCCATAAGCATAACAAGGCTCCTTTTTCCCCATGGCCTGTCTTGCCTTTCTGGATTTTACACTTTTCTCAGTGGCCCTTTAGACCGGGGGGAAGTGACACTTCATAGTAGTTCGGATTTCCATTGCAAGCTTGCTTGGTTTGCCAAAAAGGGCGTATGTGTTTTTTCCTGAATATATTCAGGAACAAACTCATACGCCCTTTGTTGCCAAGTGCATCATTGTCGATGTTCTGCCTCTTTTCCTATGCTTTAAATGCAAATCCAGTCTACCTCCTGAAATCGGTTTCCTGCAATTCTGCCCCGCTTTCAAGTCCTCTTCGCAGCCTTACTTCAATATATTTTTGGACGTTATCTGTCATTTATAACTCTGCAGGTTTGTGAATTACAGGGCCCCTGAGCTCCTTTCTTCAACTCGCTTTCTTGTGAGCTGGCCGCAAACCCGCAAGACTGCTTCAGGCCCTAATCTGCTTCTGGCAGGGCACGCTGAGCCTTTGGTTAATTCCTCTTCCTGGTGGGAAATGAGTGTTAAATATGCCCGTCCAGACACCTACCTCACTCTCAACCCCTTGGTGATGTGGGTCCTCTGGTTTGTGGCCACTTTTGCTGGGTTCCTCACCTTTCAATGATGTGGCCCCACTAGTGTGAGGACACTCCTGCTTGGTTCTCATCCACGTGGTTATGTGGACCCCCTGGTGAGAGTCTGTTCCTGGCTTTGTTCCTCACCCACCTGTGAGGGAGACCCTCTGCTGATAGGTCACTCCTGCATGGCTGGCACACATTGCCTTGGTGAAGTCAGCCGTGTGGTGGCAGTTGGAGCGTGCTGGGAATCTCTTCCCCCGGTGATGAGGGCCCTCTTGCGTCAGGCCCTAACTGCTGGGCTCACCAACTTTTCTTAGGGAGCCCAGTGATGCTTTGGCACTCCTCTTAGGATCCCATCTCCATGGGGATGTGGGCCTTCTGCTCTGAGGTCCCAACGGCTGGGTTGTTCACATTTTCATGATGTGGGCTCTCTGGTGTTAGTTCACAGAAGCCTGGATCCCATAGCCTCTGTGCTCTTGGCTGCCTGCTGGGAGGTTCCAACTGCTGGATTCCTCACTTTTTTAATTTTTTGGGCCCTCTGTTGTGAGGATCCTCCTGCCTGCCTCACTCCCAGCCCCTTCGTGATGTGTGTCGTCTGGTTTGAGGCCACATGTGCTGGGTTCCTCACCTTTCGATGATGTGGGACCAATGGTCTTAGGAGACTCCTGCCTGGTTCACATCCCCTTGGTGATGTGGGCCCTCTGTTGAGAGTCTGATCCCGGCTGGGTTCCTCACCCATCTGTGAGGTAGGCCGTCTGATGTGAGGTCACTCTTGCCTGGCTTGCTCACCTCGCCTTGTGGACATGAGCCCTCTGGTGGCACTTGGAGCCTGCTGGGAGCCTCCTCTCCTCGGTGATGAGGGCCCTCTGGCATCAGGCCCTAACTGCTGGGCTCCCTACATTTTGTGATGTGCGCCCAGTGGTGCGAGGACACTCCAGCCAGGTTCACATCCCCATTGGGGTGTGGGCCTTCTGCTCTGAGGTCCCAAAGCCTGGGTTGCTCACAGTTTCATGATGTGGGCTCTCTGCTGTTAGTTCACTCCTGCCTGCATCCCATAGCTTCTGTGCTCTGGGCCGCCTGCTGGGAGGTTCCAACTGCTGGATTCCTCACCTTTCTTATTCTTTGGGCCCTCTGTTTTTAGGCTACTCCTGCCTGCCTCACTCCCATTCCCTTTGTGATATGTGTCCTCTGATTTGAGGCCACATGTGCTGGGTTCCGCACCTTTCGATGATGTGACCCCACTGGAGGGAAGACAGTCCTGACTGGTTCCCATCCCCTTGCTGATGTGGGCCCTCAGGTGAGAGTCTGATCCTGGCTGGGTTCCTCACCCTTCTGTGAGGTGGGCCCTCTGCTGTGAGGTCAATCATGCCTGTCTGGCACACGTCACCTTGGCGACGTGGGCCCTCTGGTGGCAGTTGGAGTGTGCTGGGATCCTCCTCCCCTCGGTGATGAGGGCCCTCTTGCCTTAGGCCATAACTGCTGGGCTCCCCACATTTTCTGATGTGCGCCAAGTGAGTGAGGAGACTCTTGCCAGGTTCCCATCCCCATGGCGATATGGGCCTTCTGCTCTGAGGTCAAAACGGCTGGCTTGCTCACAGTACCATGATGTGGGCCCTCTGCTGTGAGTTCACTCCGGCAAGGATCCCTTATCATCGGTGCTCTGAGCCGCCTGCTGGGAGGTTCCAACTGCTGGATTCCTCAACTTTTTTATTCTATGTGCCCTCTGTTGTGAGGCTCCTCCTGCCTGCCTCACTGCCAGCCCCTTGGTGATGACTGTCCTATGGCTTGAGGCCACATGTGCTGCGTTCCTCACCTTTCGATGATGTGACCCCACTCGTGTGAGGACACTCCTGCCTGGTTCCCATCCCCTTGGTGAGGTGGGCCCTCTGGCGAGAGTCTAATCCTGGCTGGGTTCCTCAACGTTCTGTGAGGTAGGCCCTCTGCTGTGAGGTCACTCCTGCCTGGCTGGCACACGTCACCTTGGAGACGTGAGCCCTCTGGTGGCAGTTGGAGCGTGCAGGGCGCCTCCTCCTCTCGGTGATGACGGCCCTCTGGCGTCAGGCCCTAAATGGTGGGCTCCCCACATTTTCTGATGTGCGCCCAGTGGTGCGAGGACACTCCAGCCAGGTTCCCATTCCCATGGGGATGTGGTCCTTCTGCGCTGAGGTCTCAACTCCTGGGTTGCTCACAGTTTTGTGATGTGGGCCCTCTGCTGTGAGTTCACTGTGGCCTGGATCCCATAGCCTCGGTGTTCTGGGCCGCCTGCTGGAAGGTCTAAATGCTGGAATCCTCACGTTTTTTATATTATGTGCCCTGTGTTGTGAGGCTACTCCTGCCTGCCTCACTCCAAGGCCCTTGGTGATGTGGGTCCTCTGGTTTGAGGACACATGTGCTGGGTTCCTCACCTTAAGATGATGAGGCCCCACTGGTGTGAGGATAATCCTGACTGGGTCCCATCCCCTTTGTGATGTGGGCCCTCTGGTGAGAGTCTGATCCTGGCTGGGTTCCTCACCCATCTGTGAGGTGGGCCCTCTACTATCAGGTAACTCTTGCCTGGGTTGCTCACTTCGCCTTGTTCACATGAGCCCTCTGGTGGCAATTGGACCCTGCTGGGAGCCTCCTCAGCTCTGTGATGAGGGCCCTCTGATGTCAGGCCCTAACTGCTGGGCTCCCCAACTTTTCTTAGTGAGCCCAGTGTTGCTCAAGCACTCCTCTTAGGTTCCCATCCCCATGGGGATGTGGGCCTTCTGCTCTGAGGTTCCAACGGCTGGGTTGATCACAATTTCATGATGTGGGCTCTCTGGTGTTAGTTCACTGTGGCCTGGATCCCATAGCCTCTGTGGTCTTGACTGCCTGCTGGGAGGTTCCAACTGTTCGATTCCTCAACTTTTGTATTCTATGGGTCCTGTGTTGTGATGCTCCTCCTGCCTGCCTCACTCGCAACCCCTTCGTGATGTGGGTCTTCTGGTTTGAGGCCACATGTGCTGGGTTAGGCAACTTTCAATGATGTGGCCCCACTGGTGTGAGGACACTCCTGCCTGGTTCCCATCCCCTTGGTGATGTGGGCCTTCTGGTGACAGTCTTATCCTGGCTGGGTTCCTCACTCTTCTGTGAGGTAGGCCCTCTGCTGTGAGGTCAATCCTGCCTGACTTGCACACATCACCTTGGCGACGTGGGCCCTCTGTTGGCACATGGAACCTGCTGGGAGCCTCCTGCCCTCGGTGATGATGGCCCTCTAGCATCAGTCTCTAACTGCTGGGCTCCCCACGTTTTCTGATGTGAGCCCAGTGATGCCAGGACACTCCTGTCAGGTTCCCATCCCCATGGGGATGTGGGCTTTCTGCTCTGAGGTCCCAATGCCTGGGTTGCTCACAGTTTCATGATGTGGGCTCTCTGGTGTTAGTTAACTCCTGCCTGCATCCCATAGCTTCTGTGCTCTCGGCCGCCTGCTGGGAGGTTCCAAATGCTGGATTCCTCACTTTTTTTATTCTTTGGGCCCTCTGTTTTTAGGCTACTCCTACCTGCCTCACTCCCATCCCCTTTGTGATGTATGTCCTCTGATATGAGGCCACATGTGCTGGGTTCCTCACCTTTCGATGATGTGGCCCCACTGGTGGGAGGACAGTCCTGACTGGTTCCCATCCCCTTGGTGTTGTGGGCCCTCTGGTGAGAGTCTCATCCTGCCTCGGTTCCTCACCCTTCTGTGAGATAGGCCCTCTGCTGTGAGGTCACTACTGCCTGGCTGGTGCATGCCACCTTGTAGACGTGGGCCCTCTGTTGGCAGTTGGAACCTGCTGGGAGTCTCCTCCCCTCAGTTATGAGGGCCCCCTGGCATCAGGCCCTAACTGCTGGGCTCCTAACATTTTCTGATATGTGCTAAGTGGTGTGAAGCCACTCCTGCCAGGTTCCCATCCCAATGGGGATGTGGGCCTTCTGTTCTGAGGTCCCAACAGCTGGGCTGCTCACAGGTTCATGATGTGGGCCCTCTGCTGTGAGTTCACTGCGGCCTGGATCCCATAGCCTCGGTGCTCTGGGCCACTTGCTGGGAGGTTCCAACTGCTGGATTCCTCAACTTTTATATTCTATGGACCCTGTGTTGTGAGGCCAGTCCTGCCAGCCTCATTCCGAACCCCTTGGTGATGTGGTTCCTCTGGTTTGAGGACACATGTGCTGGGATCCTCACCTTTCGATGATGTTGTCCCACTGGTGTGGGGACACTCCTGCCTGGTTCCCATCCCCTTGGTGATGTGGGCCCTCTGGTGAGAGTCTGATCCTGGCTGTGTTCCTCACCCTTCTGTGAGGTGGGCCCTCTGCTGTGAGGTCACTCCTGCCAGGCTGGCACACATCGCCTTGGCGACGTTGGCCCTCTGGTGGCAGCTGGAGCCTGCTGGGAGCCTCCTCCTCTCGGTGATGAGTGCCCTCTAGCGTCAGGCCCTAACTTCTGAGCACCCCACGTTTTCTGATGTGAGCCCAGTGATGCCAGGACACTCCTGTCATGTTCCCATCACCATGGGGATGTGGGCCTTCTGCTCTGAGGTCCCAATGTCTGGGTTGCTCACAGTTTCATGATGTGGGCTGTCTGGTGTTAGTTCACTCTGGCCTGGTTCCTCTAGCCTCTGTGCTCTGGGCCGCCTGCTGGGAGGTTCCAACTGCTGGATTCCTCACCTTTCTTATTTTTGGGCCCTCTGTTATGAGGCTCCTCCTGCCTGCCTCACTCCCAGCCCCTTGGTGATGGGTGTCCTATGGTTTGAAGCCACATGTTCTGGGTTCCTCACCTTTAGATGATGTGGCCCTACTCATGTGAGGACACTCCTGCCTGGTTCCAATCCATTTGGTGATGTGGGCCCTCTGGTGCGAGTCTGATCCTGACTGGGTTCGTCACACTTCTCTGAGGTGGGCCCTCTGCTGTGAGGTCATTCGTGCCTGGTTGGCACACATCGCCTTGGCGACGTCAGCCCTCTGGTGGCAGTTGGAGCCTGCTGGGAGCCTCCTTCCCTTGGTGATGAGGGTCCTCTGGCGCCAGGCCCTAACTGCTGGTCGCCCAAAATTTTCTGATACGTTCTCAGTGGTGCGAGGACACTCCTACCAGAATTCCATCCCCATGGGGATGTGGGCCTCCTGCTCTGAGGTCCCAATGGCTGGGTTGCTCAGTTTCATGACATGGGCCCTCTTCTGTGAGTTCACTGTGGCCTGGATCCCATAGTCTCGGTGCTGGGCCGCCTGCTGGGAGGTTCCAACTGCTGGATTCCTCACTTTTTTATTCTATGTGCCCAGTGTTGTGAGGCTACTCCTGCCTGCCTCACTCCGAGGTCCTTGGTGATGTGGGTCCTCTGGTTTGAGGACACATGTGCTGAGTACCTCAGCTTTCGATGATGTGGCCCCACTGATGTGAAGACACTCCTGCCTGGTTCCCATCCCCTTGGTGATGTGGGCCCTCTGGTGAGAGTCTGATGTTGGCTGGGTTTCTCACCCTTCTGTGAGGTGGGACCTCTGCTGTGAGGTAACTCCTGCCTGGCATGCTAACGTTGCCTTGGCAATGTGAGCCCTCAGGTGGCAGTTGGAGCCTGCTGGGAATCTCCTCCCCTCAGTTATGAGAGCTCTGGATAAAACACATATGCCCTTTTTTGCCAAGTGCATTATTTTCCAAGTTCTGTCTCTTTTCCTATGCTTTAAGAGCTACTCCCGTGTATGTTCTGAAATCAATTTCCAGCAATTCTGCCCCGCATTCAAGTCCTCTTCGCAGCCTTACTTCAGCATAATTTTGGATGATAGCTGTCATTTATAACTCCGCAGGTTTCTGAATTACAGTGCCCCTGAGCTCCTTTCTTCAACTCGCTTTCTTGTGAGCTGGCCGCAACACCGCAGGATCTCCTCAGGCCCTAATTTAGTTCCAGCATGGCACGCGGAGCCTTTGGTTCATTTATCTTCCTGGTGGGAAATGAGAGTTAAATTTGCCGTCCAGACACCGACAGATAGTCTCCCAATGCTTCTCCTTATTCCTGTTCATCTTCCGAAGAAATTGCAAACTGGGCCAAACAGGAGGTTAAAGGCACTGACTCTACAAGTGGGGAGAGTGTTAGTAAAGCGTCTGGAATGTTGCACCCGAGTACCAGGGGACGAAAACTGAGACACATTTGAACACGTTTCCCGATCACACGGTGGATCATACTCTGGGTTCCACATGCATGTTTTAGCTGAAGGAAGAATCTCTTAAACGTGGAGAGTTGAGACCCATGGAATGGGTATCATGCAATATGACTTCAAAGGGTCTGCATTTGCTCACCGAACCTCACCAATCCTATCACTGCTGCGTTTATGCCGTTGTACACACGCTTCATTCTCTTTCGGAGACATATAAATCCATAGGTTTTAAGATTCTTACTAGTCAGGTATATTCTTAGGCGTTTAATATGGGGTGTTGAGTCCACTTCGTTGAGCAAGGAGTAGCTCTTGTCTATTACATATTTGGCTTATGGAACGGTATCTGTGCTAATTTCAATCTCTGGTTTTATGCCGCACCCCAACTCACCTTTCCCCTTAAGCAAGCATAAGTTGGTTTTCTACATTTGAGACCCTGTTCTGTTTTGTAATTCAGTTCTTGTGTAGCCAAGTTTACATTCCGTGTATTAGTGATATCTTATGATGTTTCTTTTTCTGTGTGACTTATTTCACTTAGAATCATCGTACCTGAATCCACTCATTATGCTGCTACGGGCCTGATGACGTAGATTTCATTGCTGAGTGATATTGCATTGTACGTAAGTACCACAACTTCTTTATCCATTTTTCGCTTTCTGTGATATTGAACTTGTACCGTAAATGAGGTTCTTGTAAACAGAGCCGTCCCAAACTTTGGGGTGGCTGTGTCTTTTTGATTTTCATTTCCCTAAGCTATAGGACCATAAGTGGAAGTGCCCTAGGCTCTGTTGCTTTGTTTTTTGGATGTTTCAGGAAACACCATACACTTCTCCAGAGTGGCTGCTGGCAATTTACATCCCGCCCATCAGCATAACAAGGCTCCCAGTTCTCCATGGCCTGTCCTGCCTTTCTGGATTTTACACTTTTTTCAGATGGCCCTTTTGACCGGGGGGGGGGGCAGTGAGACTTCATTGTAGTGCAGATTTCCTTTGCAAGCTTGCTTGGTTGGCCAAAAAGGGCGTATGAGTTTTTTCCTGAATATATTCAGGAAAAAACGCATACGCCCTTTTTGGCCAAGTGCATCATTGTGGACGTTCTGCCTCTTTTCCTATGCTTTACATGCAATTCCAGTCTACCTCCTGAAATCGGTTTCCTGGAATCCTGCCCCGCTTTCAAGTCCTCTTGGCAGCCTTCCTTCAATATATTTTTGGAAGATAGCTGTCATTTATAACTCTGCAGGTTTGTGAATTACAGTGTCCCTGAGCTCCTTTCTTCAACTCGCTTTCTTGTGAACTGGCCGCAATACCGCAGGATTGCGTCGGGCCCTAGTGTGGTTCCGGCATGGCACGCTGAGCCTTTGGTTAATTCCTCTTCCTGGTGGGAAATGAGAGTTAAATTTGCCCGTCCGGACACCTCCACCTAGTCTCTCATTGGTTCTCCCTATTCCTGTTTATGTTGCACAGAAATTGCAAACTGGGCCAAACAGGAGGTTAAAGGCACTGACTCTCCAAGTGGGGAGAGTGTTAGTAAAGCGTCTGGAATGTTGCACCCGAGTACCAGGGGATGAAAACTGAGACACATTTGAACACGTTTCCCGATCACACAGTGTATCATACTCTGGGTTCCACGTGCATGTTTTACCTGAAGGAAGAATCCCTTAAACCTGGAGAGTTGAGACCCGTGGAATGGGTACCATGCAATATGACTTCAAAGGGTCTTCATTTGCTCACCGAACCTCTCCAATCCTATCACTGCTGCGTTTATGCCCCTGTACACACGCTTGATTTTCTTTCAGAGACATA